>NW_015164698.1:360539-381647 GCF_001447785.1 Gekko japonicus
GGGGGTCAACAGCTTCTAATGTCCTGGCCCCACTGGTGGACCTCCTGAGGGCACCTGGTATTTCTGGCCACTGTGTGACACAGAGTGTTGGACTGGATGGGCCTTTGGCCTGATCCAACATTGGTGTCTCTTATGTTCTTATAAGAAGAAGAGGTAGAGGAGGAGGAGGAGGAGGAGATTGGATTTATACCCCGCCCTACACTACCCAAAGGAGTCTCATAGCAGCTTACAAATCTCCTTTCCCTTCCCCTCTCCACAAGACATGCCCTGTGAGGTAGGTGGGGCCGAGAGAGCTCTGAGAGAACTGTCCTTGAGAGAACAGCTTTGAGAGAACTTGTAACTGACCCAAGGTCATACCAGCAGCTGCACGTAGAGGAGTGGGAAATCAAACCTGGTTCTCCCAGATTAGAGTCCCCGCTCCTAACCACTACACCAAACTGGCTCTCGGATATCCAGATATCAGAATCCAGAAGGGGGCCAACACCAAGAAGACCCACACACTTGAGAAGACAGTCAGGGAGCTGGACAGAATGATGAACTAGAAGCCTGGGCAACTCAGGCTGGAATCCCCACTTCTACTGTGGAAGCTCACTGGGTGACCTTGAGCCCATCACGAACTCTTGGCTGGCCTACCTCACAGGTTTGTTGTTGCAAGAAAGGAGAGTGAGGTTCTAATAGCCACTTAGAGTCTCAACTGGGGAGAGAAGTGGGATATAAACAAACAAACAAAAGCACAGGAATGCAATGCATAAATGTACAATTTTGGGGGGTTCCTACCGAGAGGCCAGGACTGCAGTCTGGAGGCCCCCATAAGGGCTGCAGTGTACCCATTACATGCAATCCATCCACAAGCATTTTGAGGATCTGAGAGGGACAGATCAGATTCTATCCAGACCAGCGTCTCTGTCCGGCTCATTTCACCCCTGGCAGGTTCCCAGCCCCAAGAGCAGTGACCCCACTGTGTTCGAAATCAGCCAGGAGGCCTCGTCTTGCTAAAAGCTGTTTCGACTTAGCTCTGACAATAAATTTACCATTAAAAATAAATTTATCTTGGCTTCACGCGGCCTAGAAATCTACGGAGGGAGTGATTCAGTGGGCTTGTCATCCCATGGCAATGCAGCACACCGAGCCAAGCAACTGGCTATTTTCCAAGACCGGCAACTCATTTTCTGCTGCTGGAGCCAGGGCTGTACAGTGGGCTGACGTTTAATTTCGCATCTAACATACCTTGACATCAGCCCGTCATGCAATAGCAAAGGGCGGGAGAGCCGAAGGAGGCGGGAAGGAGGCAAGAGAGGAGGTCCGGCGGATGGAATGCATTCCTTTGTCTCCCGGTTTTGCTCTGTCAACAGCCACCAAATATGACAGGCTGACTTCGGTAAATAAAAGGAAGATCGGGAAGGGGAGACTGGAAAGGAACGTGGGCTTGTTTCCCAGTGCATTCTTGTTGGGGCAAGGTGTGTGCTCCCAACAATTGTTCATTTTCTGCGTGCACGCTCTGTCCCGCACACACACAAACGCTTTTAGAAACAATGCAGTTTCTGGTGGTCATTTTTTCCAGCTGCGGTTTTTAAAACAAACACTTGCAAATACTCAAAAGTGGTCCACAACTCTTGTTGTTGAATTGTGGAAGTTTGCATTTGCTTTGAAGGATGACATTTCGTCTCCAGCTGAGTCATTTCGGCTGGAGTGGCTTGATTTGGGCCACTTCAGATGGGAAATCTGGAAGCGATATCCCAGTGGTATTTTAGTCTTTGTGAAAGTTATGCAAAACATTGTAATTTTATGATACAAGTAACACGTTTTATGTTGGCTAGTCCTTCCTACATTTGATCGACCTGCTGAAATTCTGAGACAGACGGATGTCGTTATGTTTTGTTGACTTGTATCTGGAAACGTTATGAAAAATTTAACATTCAGAGTTAAGGGGGGGGGGAAGGCCTGACTTGTCACTAATGGGACCCTGTGGGGGGGGGAGGCCTGACTTGTCACTAATGGGACCCTGTGCTACCACTAACTGATGCAGGATAAATAAATATCGCTACAATCCAAAGGTGTCAGAGATAATTTCATTGCACCTTGCTTGCCAACATCCAGGTGGGGGTTACTAGAACATAAGAACATAAGAGACGCCAATGTTGGATCAGGCCAAAGGCCCATCCAGTCCAACACTCTGTATCACACAGTGGCCAGAAATACCAGTGCCATCAGGAGGTCCAGCAGTGGGGCCAGGACATTAGAACCCCTCCCCCGGTTGACCCCCCCCAAGCACCAAGATGACAGAGCATCACTTGCCCCAGAGCCCCTATCTATACCTTGTGGCTAATATCCACTGATGGACCTCTGCTCCATATGCTTATCTAATTCCCTTTTGAAGCCGTCCATGCTTGTAGCCTCCACCACTTCCTGTGGCAGTGAATTCCATGTGTAGAGTTTCAGCTGATGTCCAAACAATGGAGATCACCTGTCCAGGAGGAAACAGCCACTTTGGAGGGTGGCCTCTAGGGCTCTCTTTGTAGCAGGAACTCCTTTGCATATTAGGCGCCACACCCCTAACGTAGCCAATCCTCCAAGAGCTTACAGAGCTCTTCTTACAGGATTGGCTACATTAGGGGTGTTGCGCGAGAGGCAGTGAATTCAACTCATACATTTATTAAAGGTACGGAACAAGACAAGGAACCCTGGCTCACAGGCCGGCTTTTATGTAAATTACACCCCCACCCATGACACACACCCACAACTGTGATAGGGTAAGGTTAACCCCTGTGGCTTTTGCAGAAGGGCCCCCCCTGTGGACAGAGAGTGCGCAACGTGTCAGCTGAAATAATGGAAAAAGACGAGCCAGTGTCCACTTCCATTCTGCAGGGGAACCCCTCAATTAACACCGTAATGTGCATTTTGTTAGGGCTATGGGGGGGGGAGTTACATACCAGGTGTTGCTGGTGGTGGGTCAAGAGGGTGTGAAGATCGGTGGATTCAGAGTGGGCCGAGGTCCACTGGCGCTGTCCTCGCGAATGGCAGACATGGGCAAGGTGACTGGGTTTTTTTGCATGACCTGCAGA
This sequence comes from Gekko japonicus, assembly GCF_001447785.1. Classification (NCBI taxonomy): domain Eukaryota; kingdom Metazoa; phylum Chordata; class Lepidosauria; order Squamata; family Gekkonidae; genus Gekko; species Gekko japonicus. Next base: position 363,602 of record NW_015164698.1, read on the forward strand.
CAGTGTCCCTGAACCGGCAAGTCCGGTGCTCGTGGGCTTCCCCGCAGCTGGCGCAGGACATGGCTGATGTGGGAACCTTTTCCAAGGTTGAGCCTTGAGACCATTGGGGCCACTGGGACGTGCATTGGTGGACCTGTAGAACCTCATCATCATTGGAGACGTCGGACATGAGGGCTGCTAGGGTGCGATGGACCACCTTGCCGCGGCGGTCTTGATGCGCCTTTTCATAGGCCACGGACTCCCTGAGGGCCTTGTCGAGGTTGTCATGGCTGGCCAGTTTCCGCCGTAGTTTAGGTTCGCGGAGACACACGAGGAATTGGTTCAAGAGGGTGTCCGTTAAATTTGGGAAGGCACATCTCGTGGCCGCCCTCCGGAGTCCCACCAGGAACTCCGATGCCATCTCGTCCGGGCCCTGGATACACGCAAAAAAGTCCAGGTGCTTCACAAATTTGGTAGGCTTAGGCGAAAGGTGATCCAAGAGGGATTTCACCAATACCTCATATGTTTCCTCTTTGGTCGTCTTAGGGTTGATGAGGTCCTTTAGTAGCTCGAAGGTTTCCATGCTGCAAGAGCTGAGAAACAGGACCTTCTTTTTTCCGGCATCCACGATGTCATGGTAGGCAAAATGGTTCTCCAGGGTCTCCAGCCATGTTTCCCATTGCTGCGGGTGAGTAACATCAAAGGCTGGGATGTTCACCTGGGTGGCCATGACAGCAACTGTATGTGGAGGGCGAAGCTCGGGAGCGGGGGTGGCAGTCGATGAAGGGAAACACGGCGCTGTGCGGGACCCGGAGGCAGCGGCGTGGTACACAGGGCAGCAAGCAGAGCGGTGTGCAGCAACCGGAGAAGCTGGGCACAATGCGGAGTGGGGTGCGTTGCCTTCAGTGCTGGAGTGCGATGCGATGCTCGGTGCTTTGTGGTTGTTGTTCATGGGAGGTAGGATATCATCCTCGTCGCCAGTGAAATGTACTGAGCAAGAGGCAGTGAATTCAGCTCGTACATTTATTAAAGAAACAAGACAAGGAACCCCGGCACGCAGGCCGACTTTTATGTGCATTACACCCACATCCATGACACCCCCCCACAACCGTGATAGGGTATTTACAGTGGCTGAGAGTTCCATAGGTCCTGGCTAGGACCCTAGGTCTCTGATTGGTGCTAACTAGGATCTGCTTGGCCCATTGTCTCTCGGAGCGAAGCTCGGAGGCTTCACATGACCGCGTGGCAAGCTAGCCTCACACGCGGTTGGAGATGAATACATTCCAGGTGTGTTGCCTAATATGCAAAGGAGTTCCTGCTACAAAAAGAGCCCTGTTAATGGCACTAGACTCCTCTGAGGCCCCTCCCCTTCCCCAGGTCCCACCCTGCCCAAGCTCCGCCCCCATATCTCCAGTTGGAAGTCCTATTTGAACCCCAAATACAGAGCCAGTTTGGTGTAGTGGTTAAGTGCGCGGACTCTAATCTGGGAGAGCCGTGTTTGATTCCCCACTCCTCCACTTGCACCTGCTGATGTGACCTTGGGTCAGTCACAAGCTCTGGCACAGCTGTCCTTGAAAAAGAGCCGTTTGTGTCAGAGTTCTCTCAGCCCCACCCACCTCACAGGGTGTCTGTTGTGGGGAGGGGAAGGGAAAGGAGTTTGTAAGCCGCTCTGAGACTCCAAGTGAAGGGCAAGGTATAAATCCAATCTCTTCTTCTCTCTTCTTCTTCAAATACAGTTGAGTTTGCAAGTCCGCCCTCAGTTGTCCTCAGATATTGGCAGTGGAATGTGACGTCACGTCACAGCCAACTCAGGTGAACCCGTAGGGTTTCCTGGGCAAGAGATGAACAGAAGGGATTGCCATTGCCTGCCTCTGTGTAGAGACCCTGGGCTTCCTTGGTGGTCTCCTATTCAAATGCCTCCTCCGCTTCTGGGATCTGATCAGATTGGGCTAGCTTGGGTGATCCTGGTCAGAGCACTTCAAATATCACATATTCTCACATGAAACTCCCCTCTGACAATAGGACAAAGTTTGAGTCCAAGTTTTTGTGTGCATGCACACAGCTTATACCCAGAATGAAACTTTGCTGGTCTTAAAGGTGCCCCTGGACTCAAACTTCGTTCTGTTGCTTCAGACCAACATGGCTGCCCGCCTGGATCCACCCACTCTGACAAGTCAGACCTCCCATCCACATGACCCCGTATTCTCCCCTCTGAATGGCAGCCGTTTTCCAGGGCCTCCAGCAAAGGAAAGTCTTTCCCACCAGTTTCTATCTGAGATTCTTCCGTGGGAGACCCCAGGCTGGGACCTTCTGTATGCTGAAGAGGTGCTCCACCACTAAGCCATGGCTGCTTCCCCAGAGGTTATAGAAAGCTCTCTTTCAGTGAATCGGACCCACCTAGCCCCTAATGGTGTGCTCTCACGGGCAGCAGCCCTCTGGGGTCCCAGGCAGAAAAAGGCCCTTCCTGACCCCTGTGGTCCTTCTGCTTCCCTGTCCAAGCACCAGCTCCTCTTTCAGTTTCAGCCAGTTTGGTGTAGTGGTTAAGTGTGCAGACTCTAATCTGGGAGAACTGGGTTTGATTCCCCACTCCTTCACTTGCACCTGCTGGATGACCTTGGGCAAGCCCTAGTTCTGATGAGAGCTGTCCTTGAAAGAGCAGTTCTTTTTTCAAGTGCTCTCTTAGCCCCACCTGCCTCACAGGATGTCTGTTGTGGGGAGGGGAAGAAAAAGGAGTTTGTAAGCCGCTCTGAGACTCTGAGTGAAGGGCAGGGTATAAATCCAATCTCCTCCTCCTCCTCCTCCTTCTTTGTATTAGCTGCCAGACACGTCACACATTAACCATTGAATACGGAAAGAGAATATATTTCAGAAAGTAGCAGGCAGAAGTTTTCATTTTTGGAGCATTTCCAACCTGCCTTTCTCCCAAACCGGACCCCAGTGTCAAGTGCAGATATTGTGTCTGTCTTAGTAGCTGATTTTGGGTCCCGGAGCAGGCAGAGTTCTCTCTCCTTCGCAACGGGGATCCACCCTTCCAGGGCAGTACTGAGGTCAGGGTCTGGGGTTTGCTAGGTCGGAGTTTACAGGATTAACCATAGGAACTGGTTGAACCAGCAAGGCCCTGTGCTCTGCCCAAGAGAGGGACAGAAGCCCCCCTGTTCCTGGGATGGCTGCAGGTAGGGCTTCATGGAGAGAGGAGACCCAGCAGACCGCTCGGCATCCCAGAGCAGGGAGCAGGCACAGTCAGCCTGGGGCTCCTTTGCCATTGTGCTGCCTCTTTACGTGCCCCCCACGGGCTCTGCTGTTCCTGCCACGTAGGGCAGGGTTGCCACAGCTTCCAGGTGGTGGCTGAAGATCTCTTGGGAACTCAACTGATCTCTGGGCAACAGAGATCAGTTCCACTAGAAAAAATGGCTGCTTTCGGAAGTGGACTCTAGGGGGCCTTGTACGCCACTGAGGCTCCTCCCCTCCCCAAACTCCGCCCCCTGCAGGCCCCATCACCACAATCTCCAGCTATGACCCAACCCTGAGCTGGCAACCCCAGCATGATGGGGGAGAACCTGGAGGACCAGTGGCCTGATGCCTCGCCTGCCCCGCAGGGTATGGCCATCTGGCAGCTTCCTCTTGAGGTGAGGCTTCCGGAGCAGGCCCCTCAGCCACACCTGCGGAGTCTAGGGGCTCTGGGTCCAGCCTGACAATGCTGGGCATCGCTGAGGGGTGTCAGCTTCCTGCTGGCAGCAGGAGACTCACACACACACACACACACACCCTGTCGCTCACTACTGGGTGGTCAGAAGTATTTCCTGGGCAAAATGGCAAGGGGGTGCCAGTATTTCCTTGAAACTCTGTGGTTAATTTGGTTGAGCATTTGCCCCCTGGCATTATGGTATCACTTCCAGGTTACTGTGAAGGTATTCTGGGAAGCAAGTGGGCCACGCTTGATGAAATCTCTCATGCCAAAGGGCTGCTGAACTAAGATTTTCAGAGATCTTTCTCGCTCATCACACTTCTCGTGACTTGTATTGTGCAAAGCAGGGAAAGTGGCAGAATAAACCACATGGCGAAATAGTGAAAGAGAGTATGACAAATTATGAACACACATGAAGCTGCCGTCTCCTGAGATCAGGCCCTATGGGGGGGGGGGGGGCCATCAGACTCAGTCTTGCCTCAGACTGGCAGCAGCTCTCCAGGGCCTCAGGCAGAGAAAGGTCCTTCACCTCACCTCCTGCCTGATTCCTTTCAGCTGGAGGTGCTGGGGTTTGAACCTGGGAGCTTAATACATGCCAAGCAGAGCCTCTGCCACTGATCCACAGCCCCCCCCCCGCTCTGCAAGTCTACATAAGAGTGTCCAGCTAGGACAGAGACCCCAACCTTTTTGAACCTGTGAGCATCTTTGGAATTCTGACACAGTGTGGTGGGCGCAGGGACAAAACAGCTTCCACGAAATGGCTGCCGCAGGAGGCGGACCCAGCCACAAAGTGACGGCTGCAGCTCGCCTTCAGTCACACAGTGAAGATCCCTGTGCTGTGGGTGGCAGCTGCTGCCAGAGCAACGGCTAATGGCCAATCAGAAGCCTTGCTGGGCAACAGCCCCACCGGCCCCACCCACTTTCTTGAAACACTTGGTGGGTGGGGCCAGGAGAGGTGTCGGCAGATGCCATGGTGCCCATGGGCACCACGTTGGAGACCCCCCCGCCTATGATCTGGGAGACTCAGCTTCAGATCCCCTCTCTGCCATGGAAGCTTGCTAGTGACTCCCTCCTAGCCTAACCTACCTCACAGGGTTGTTGTGAGGATCAAATGGAAGAGAGGAGAGGTAAGCTGCTTTGTGTCCCTATTGTGGGGGGAAAGTTATAAAGTTACATAAATAAAAACAAATGTTCATGTGATATACCTGGCACAGAATGCGGAGTCTCTGGAATTGCATGGGTGCACAATTTTAATCTTCAGGACAGCTGAGGCATGGCCTAGATAGCCCTGACTACTCAGTCCACGGTCAGACGCGAGCCTCAGCCTCCTGACAACTGTGGACAGGTTCAGCTGCTTTGTCTGGTGGGCCCTCTGGAGAGTTCTGGGCCTTGGGATGATCAACAGCAGGATTTATTTCGCCGTAGAATTTGTGAGAGCTCTCCTGTTTGAGACAGCTGGCTGGAGTGTTTGCAATACATCTCTCCTGCTGCCGCAGGATCAAACCCACACCCAGCCTCCCCTGTGGCCTCTGCAACTCGCTGCCAACAATTTAACAGCATCCAAGCGGGGGGGGGGGGAACAAACCTCAGTGGTAATTGTCCAGACTTCCTGGCCTGACTAATAAATACACAGCTCTCTCTGTCTCTCCCTGCCAGAGTTCTCCCAACTGGGACTGCGCAGACGGTCGGCAGGCGTCCTTTCCTCTCGCCTGCATAAGTGTGCTTAAATTCACATTGCTAAAGTTCCCCCAAGGAGGCGGCAGCTAGAGAGAGGACACGAGCGAGCAAGAGAGACCTGGCAGCATCCTGCAGATGCGAAAAAGGTAGAGCCGCATGTCTGTTCAGTGGTGTTTTAAAGAACATCCATGGCAGGAAATACCGGAGGGTGCTCCTGTTACAGAGCAGCCCCAGGAAAGATGGCCAGGTCCTGGGCTTTGGGCCAGTGGCTCTGGTCTGGGAGCTCACTCTCAGGACTGCAGGGGAGCATCAGGTCACCCGCACACTCCTTTTAAGACTTCAGTGCATGCTGGCCGGTGGTTGCTTCTGCACGTGTACATTGGCAATGGGAGGCAATAACCGGTCAGTAACAGCTTGATGCCATTTCTCATTGAGTACACAGCTGCTTTCCATGTCCTTTGTGTGTGTGTGGCAAATAGTCAGTCTCTTCAAAGCCACAGGTTTTATGGCCACCCAGTGTGGTTTAGAAGAAAAGAAGAGAAGAGATTGTATTTATACCCCGCCCTTCACTACCCAAGGGAGTCTCAGAGTGGCTTACAAACTCCTTTCCCTTCCCCTCCCCACAACAGACACCCTGGGAGGTAGGTGGCGCTGAGAGAGCTCTTGACAGAAATTGCTCTTTTTCAAGGACAGCTCTTATCAGAACTATGGCTTGCCCAAGGTCATCCAGCCAGGTGCAAGTGGAGGAGTGGGGAATCAAACCTGGTTCTCCCAGATTAGAGTCTGTGCACGTAAACACTACACCAAACTGGTTTAGTGGTTAGAGTGCTGTTTGGGAGACCCGGATTCAAATCTCTGCTCTGCCATAAAGTTCAATGGGAAGTCTTAGGCCAGATCTCTCTCTCTCTCTCCCTCTCTCTCTCTCTCTCTCTCTCAACCTACCTCATGTGGTTGTTGTAGGGATGCCAGCCTCCAGGTGGGACCTGGGGATCCCCCGGAATTACAGCTCCTCTCCAGACTACAGAGATCAGTTCCCCTGGAGAAAAGGGATGCTTTAGAGGGTGGACTCTTTATGGCATTGGCCCCCGCTGAGGTCTCTGTTCTCCACAGGCTCTGCCCCCAAAGGGGGGGGGACCTGGCAGCCCTGAGTTGGGACAATGAAAAGGGAGAGGGGAGAGCTGTATATGTTGCCCCAAGCGCCCTGGAGAAAGAGTGGGACAAAAATCAGCTTCAGTCATTAAAACCGACTCCTGTTGCCCATGACATCCTGAGGCCTCAGCCCTTGAGTTGCAGGCTTTGGGGGTGCTCCAGGCCCAGCAGCCCCTATCCACAAGGCTGTGAGGGTTGCCAACCCTGAGAGGGGAAACCTCCTTCCCCAAACCCTGACCTTCCCTGGCCCCATCCCCAAATTGCCAGGACCTCAGCAGGGAATAATGCCATCGAGCCCACCCTCCAAGGCAGCCCTTTTCTCCAAAGGATGTGGTCTCTCTCGTCTGGAGATGTGGCGATTCTGGGGGATCTCCAGGCCACACTCGGAGGATGGCAGCCCTAAATACAGTATACAAGGGGATTGTTTGTCCATTTGTCTCTCATTGTTTCTATGGCCCTTCTTGCCTTTCCTGCCTCTCTATGACATTTGAACAGCTCAGCCAATTGCTGCTGCCCATATGACAAAGCCCCTCTGCCCATCACACCCCACCAATGGAATGTACAGCTAGAATGGCTGCCAGCATGGTGCAGGGGTTAAAGTGCTGGACTAGGGTCCAGGGGACCCAGGTTCGAGTCCCCGCTCTGCCATGGAGGCTCGCTGGGTGGCCATGGGCCAACCACACACTCCCAGCCCAGCCTTCCTCACAGGGTTGTTGTGAGGATAAAATTGAGGAGAGGAGAATGATGTGAGTCGCTTTGGGTCTCAACTGGGGAGAAAGGCAGAATATAAATAGTGTAAACAAACAAACAAAGGCAGAATAATGCCAAATACCAGATGCCAGAAATTCATGATCACTTCTCTAGTTCAACGCAGTCATGAAAAGAGGGAGGAGGTAACTGGATCAGGGCCACCATGCTGAGGGAGGAGTTACTTTTTTCTTCCACATCATTTTCCAGATATAAATCTCTACCACCAGCAGTCGCCACTTGCCCAATGGAAGGAAACAAACACACCCCATAAAGAGATGTGTATTTTTTTTCCTCCATAGAGTAAATAGCATGGAGGAGTGCACTTTAGATTAGAAAAATGATGTGTAGGTACGAGATTCTTTCCCTGCAGTTCAGGTACTACAGTGCCAAGAAAACTACAGTGCTACAAAAAGTAACATCAGGAAGAGGTCACTGATTCCTCTGCTCACCCCACTCCAGCTGTTTGGAAATTTAAGCAAAACACTGGATTGGATCCTATTGGTCTGTTTAATGGGGCAAAACCCATCCCAGTAATTCTGAAAAGAATGTCAGAAACTCACTTACCAGCATCTCCGATATCACTAGTTTTTTGTTCTGCACGTTAGAAGGTTGGAAACCACCACGCCACCTCAAAGTAAGGTACTGCCTCCTCACAAGAAGGCCATGGAGGGAAGGCACTGCCATTTCCACAATACAGATTCAAACGTATTATTAATCCTAGATGCTTTCTGAACCTCTGGCAGCTTCCCTAATCTCTCGATTAATAGCATCTGGCCCTGTGTTGTCTTTTGGAGGCTGCAGTAGCTCTTCCCTAATATTAACTCGGTCCTCTACCTCTACAAACTAGCTGGGACTTATATTGCTTTTCTGTTCTGTAATTGTTCACAAGGGACCTGAGCGCAAAAGCTTGGAGATTTGTTATTGTTTCTTTTTTAAAAAAAAAAAGGAAAGGAAAGGAAAAAGGAATGGAAAGCACTAGTGGAAGTGTTTTTATTTATTTGATTTTAGTCCTCTTGATAGAGTGGACAACATTTCTTGGCTCTTGATGGGAATCACCATAAAGTTAAATGAAAAGGTTATCCAAACGGACAGCAAAGTCCCCTGAGTCAGAGGAGCTGGACACAGCTGCGGCAGAGAGAGCTCCATGTGACTTGATGTGAGGAGCCCACATTACCAATTGCAAGGGGAAGAGACACTGGTCAGAGCGGGCTGGGTAAGGTGCCTATCTCAGGGGGCACATTCCTAGGGGGCTACGAAGGGCAGCCTCCTCCCTGACCCGGACGGCCCAGGCTAGCCTGATCTCATCAGATCTTGGAAGCTAGGCAGGGTTGGCCCTGGTTAGTACTTGGATGGGGGACCATCAAGGAAGCCCAGGTTTGCCGTGCAGAGGCCAGCAAATGGAAAACCACCTCCGAACACCTCTTGCCTTGGAAACCCTGCGAGGTCACCATAAGTTGGCTGTGACTGGCAGTGTTATCCACCCCCCACACACACACTGAAGGCAGCAGAGTGCATGAATTGTTTATTGGTCAACTGTTGGCTACAGCAAATATGTGAAATGGGGATAAATGGAATTGCAGATTTTGTTGTGTTCTGCACTTTAACAAGACAAGCATCACTTTACATGAATGACACAATTGAACATTCTCTCCTTTACATAAAACAGCATTGATTCAGGGGGGTAGCTGTGTTGGTCTGAAGCAGCAGAACAAAGTTGGAGTCCAGTGGGGCACCTTTAAGACCAACAAAGTTTAATTCTGGATATAAGCTTTCATGTGTAGGCACACTTCTTCAAATTAAACTTTGTTGGTGTTAACATGCCACTGTACTCAAATTTTGCAATAAAACAGCACACAAAAGCTTATATTTATTAGGACACCATCTTGGATTTTAGGTTTTTAATTATTTATCTGAATTGCTGATTGTTTTTATCTATTGTTTTAACATTGATGTATATCACCCAGAAGGAGCTACGGTGGCTCAAGTGGTTAAGACGCTGAACTGCAGGGTGTGGAAGGGCAGTAGTTCAGCAGTTTGAGACCCGAGTTGCTGCATGACAGAGTGAGCTCCCGTCTCTAGTAACAGCTCTTGCCAACCTAGCAGTTCGAAAGCAAGAAATTGCAAGTAGATAAATAGGTACCACTTCAGTGGGAAGGTAACAGCGTTCTGTGCGCCTTGGTGTTTAGTCATGCCAGCCAGATGACCACAGAAACTTCTTCGGACAGCGCTGGCTCTTCGGCTTTGAAATGGAGATGAGCACCACAACCCTAGAGTCGGACTCGACTGGCTTTCGAGCAAGGGAACCTTTACCTTTATATCACCCAAAGCCCTGGTTTTGCAGAGAAGGGGTGATTCATACATTGAATTAACAACAATAATACCTAACAAAACTTTGTTGGTCTGAAAGGTGCCACTGGACTCAGACTTTGTTCTGTTTATACATGCTATTTTGTTTATAGGCCTTGCTCTGCGTTCAGCACCATGGACACTTCCCTGATGAAAAGTGGCCTCTCTGCTCTGATCTTTGATGTGTAATTTCTTTTGACAATCTAGGCTGAGTCCAACGTTCAATGGACATTTGTTTTTTGCAAGATCTGGGCTCAGGCATTGTTTATGTTTGTTATGCTGAAGTGACAGATTGAGGTCCACAGGTGGGTTGCAGAGTGCCGGCTACGTTATCATCACGGCTTGTTTAGAAAACCTGCAAACTTAATAAGCAGCATTAGTTGGCATTTGATTTAACTTGAGCGTATTGGTAACCAGATTAATGCTGGCATTTACTTTGCCTGCAATGCGTCTGCACACTTGTTCAAACTCTGAGTGCTGCAAAAAAAACACTTGGCTTGAGCCTTTTATTCTTCCCAGACAAAAGGAAACACCATTTTATTATTATTATTAATCATTTCTATAGCACTCTTAGTATGCAAAGCTCTTTAACATCCTAGTGACATTCATCCTTGCAAGAGTCCCCTGCAATAAGCATTCTGCTTCAGGCCAGTTGGTGTGAACAAAATGCAACCACAGCCATGTGCTGAATTTAATGTGCACTGGAGCTGCCCCTACAGCTCTTCTGTTACACAACCAGGTAAACTTTAAGCTCCCAATGAGGAGAATCCCAGGGGAGACTAAAAGAAAATCAACCTTGGCTGCCTGGTAGAGCTTTCAGACAATTGCCATGCATCCAGAGGCGTGTATGCAACCACAGTTAACTCTTTTTAACTCCTTGTGGTGAACAAAGAGCAACGAAGATGAATCAGCTTATGGAGCAACTAAGCCAAAGTTATCTATGGCATTTCCCCTGCCTTGGTGTCTCCTTAAATTTCTTCTCAGTCTTTTCTCTTGCCCCCTACAGAGCACTGCTGCCAGGGAATGATGGAACACATTTTATCTTCCAACAGGAAGAAGAAGAAGAAGAAGAGATTGGATTTATACCCCGCCCTTCACTTGGAGTCTCAGAGTGGCTTACAAACTCCTTTCCCTTCCCCTCCCCACAACAGGAGAAGAGAGTGTCATTTAAATACCTGATGGGTACGTGATTCCTGACTAATATAAATGTCTCTACTAATGATTTTATGGATTGTACAGACTACTGTGAGTTTAGTTCATTGCCTTCCCTGAGGTATGAAAATAAGAGTAGGAAAGCACCAGCATCTGCCCTCTCGTGGAGCTCTCCTGGGCCCTGTAAATACTGACCCTGGTGGGCTGTATACCTGGAACCTCCCGCTTGCTTTATTTATCTACTTACTTATTACATTTATACCACACATTTTTCCCCCAATGGGGACCCAGAGCAGCTTTCAGTATCATCCTCATCTTCATTTTATCCTCACAACAGCCTTGTGGGTTAAGTTAGCCTGAGAATACGGGACTGACCTGAGGTCACCCAGCAAGCTTCAATGGGTGAGCAGGGTTTTAAGCATGGATCTCTCAGATTCTAATCTCATATTTTAACCTCTACATCAAGCTGATTGATGAATGATTTCTGCTGAAAATCAATCCCATCCTGCGCCACCAGGATTTATAGCTCGGCTGGCACAAAATGCCATTGTTACTTGTGTGATTGACCCCCACACCGAAGGCACACTGCCTCTGATCATGGAGATTCCATTTAGCTATCATATGTAATTGCTGTTGTTATCTCAGGCATGCAGAACAAGGAGAGATAATTATGTTGCAGCAGGTGGCAGACAGGAAGCAGTCAGACAGGTAGTCTGGTAGTACAAAGAGATAACCTGGCAGCCTGTGCCAGCATAGAGAGGGATTACAGATGATGTGGTAGTTTTATATCAGGCAGCAGCAGGGGATTGACTGTCTGGTGTTGCCTGTGGTGCATCGACTTGAACTGAAGTGCAAGGCCCTCCCCCAGCCAGCAGCCCATGTGTCTGAGGAAGCAGGAAACCAGGGCCGGATTGACAGGGTTCCAGGCGCTAGCTCTGTGGAAGACCTACTGCATGAACTTTTCTAACCTCTGTAAAGCCATCATAGTGAGTCGCCATGGCCCAATCTGGCTGGAAATGGATTGCAGAGGTCTGTGTCTAGCCTGGGCCAGCTGCTTTTTCCCTGCATGCTGGAGTCTTTTCCTCCACGGCTGGAAGTTGTTAATAAGAGATGCGAAGAACAAGGAGTGGCGGGGGAGAGGGAGAACAACAGCAGCGTCTGTTTCGGCCCCCTGAGTTGGAGAACGCGCTTCTCTTGGAAACATGCCATTAGAGACGCCAAACAGTCACTGCACACACACCTCATCAGACATCATAATAATATTAATAATGAAAGGGCAGCTCTTTCAAAGATCTTAGACCCTGGCGTACCACGGCTGACAGGAGCGCTGCATGCAAAGGAGTTGCGTGAGACTCATTCCAAGCAGAAGCCAAAGAAAACATGGAGGGGAGGGGGGGAGGACCAAACACCCACCCAGTCCTTTCTTCAGCGCGCAATGGAGAAATTAACACTGAGTGCTTTTTAAAATATATCCCAGCATCTTTGTGTTCTGAGTGGAATCCTACAGGTCTCGCTCCTATGAATAGAGGCAGGAAGGAGAGGGAGGGAAAAGCGCCAAGAGAGAGAAGCAAGAAGGGGGGGAGGGGGGAAGCATCCCCAGACAGTATTTGAGAAGCTTCTGCCTAAAAGGACAACAATCAAATCTGAGGGGGGGGGGAGGTTACAGAGATTTCAGCCCCATTTTGCACAGCCATTTGGAATTGCCAAGGCCACAAAGTACTGAGAGTTCATCAAGGGTGCTGGGTTGTTTTGTGTGCCTTAGGGGTCCAGAAGACTCCATGCTCCCAGCAGAAAGTAGTCTCTTGCTGTTCCCCCCTCCCTGCACACTAGCCATAGGGGGGGGGTAGCGGGAATGTATACAGAGAAGAGAGGCCTTTAAACTCCAGCCTGCACTCACTGAGGGCCAAACAAGATGCAACTTTTCCCCTGAGTTGGGTCTATGTTTTTCTGACCTGACTCCCATTCACCTCAGTCAGACATCAGCTGCTGGAAGCTAATTTCCCAAATGCTGCAGGGATCAAACTTGTATTGGGAACATAGTGCAGGGGAAGAAGGGGCTTCAACCTCACCCCGTACTGTTTTCCAAACTGGAAAGTGCCCCAGGGGGCATTATTTGCTCTGCTCCCCATGAAAGTGGCAGGGAGCAGAAAGCAGGGGGTTAAATGGCTTGGAGCCATTTAAACCCCTGCTTTCTGATCCCCATTACTTTTTGTGGGAGCAGAGAGGAAGGGTTCTCACCGCAAAAAGTGGTGGGGTGCAGAAAACAGGGGTTTAAATTGCTCAGAGACATTTAAACCTTTAAATGGCGCTGAGCAATTTAAACCCCTGCTTTCTGCTCTTCATGAACCACCCCAAACCACCCCAAACTGCCTTAAAATTTGTGGAAGTTCATGGCGGCTCTTCAGTTTGTGGCCTTTGGTTTGTGAATCACAAACTGGCCAAAATTCATCACAAACTTACCTTTGTGAGCCAGTTCATGCCCTTCCCTAAGTTTAGCCCAACCATTAGTTTTGCCAGGAAGGGGGGCCCTACAAGGAACACAGTCCACTAATCCAGCTTTGCTGTGACTGCCATATGGAGTTCAATGAAGTATGAAGTTCGGTGTTGGTAAGTGTAAGGTGATTGTCGGGCATTCTGTGGATGAAAACTGGGCATACTTGAAACACCTACATTCCAAAAGAGGATCATTTCATCAGCCTCCCTTCTGAATTTTGCACTTTGTGTTCTTTCACCTGTGTGGTAGGCTTAATTCATTTACTCTGCAAATCGCCTCATCTTTCATTGATTTTCAAACCAAGAGGCTCTTTGGGTTAAAGGAAAACATAATTGTCCTGCAATTTATTATCCTGAGTTCAAAATCTTTCTTGGCAGCTGCAAAGTGTAAAATGGCAGGCAGAGATGCTGCAAATCTTGCAATGGACAGGTTCTATAGGCGAATGCACCATGTTCGACAGTCACAAGCCCTCAAGAGCTGATTGTTGGATCTGTTCACCTCGCCACTGTCTGCCTTGAGCAGCTGTCAAACAGCTTTGTGGTTGTACATTAGATGCACCGTTTCAGCTTCTCCCCAGGATTATAGAGGGTGAGGACAGGTAATTACTTAATGTGGCTGAAGGGGCAGAGTGGTGTAGTGGTCAAAGTGTCAGAGTAGGATCTGGGAAACCCAGAATTGAATCCCCACTCTGCCATGGTAGCTGGCTGGGTGACCTTGGGCCAGTCACATACTCTAAGCCTAATCTACCTCACAGGGGTGTTGTGAGGATAAAATGGAGGGGAGGAGAATGATGTAATCTGCTTTGGATCCCCGTTGGGAGAGGAGGTATATGAATAGAGTTAAGTAAGTAAGTAAATACTACAGCTCTCATAAGACTGTGCAAAAACGGGCACGTGGGGGAAACCCTGACAATAACACAGACTTAAACAGTAAACTGTAAGATTTTTTAGGAAAGTACGTTTTTTATTTATAATCGCTTTCTGACTGATTAATTTGCTCACTCTTTATTCCTATGATTGGCTGCCAAGCAGCCAGCAGAGAGACTCAGTCTGTGCGGACAGAGGGAAACTAGGACTCCCATTGAGCCATGCATGCAAGAAACCCTGCTGGCTGTATGGGATCCGATGGCACTCTTGAAGGACAAGAAAAGTAACCTAATGAGCAGAGCCAAGCTGCCGGCATACAGCCAAACACCCTGTCCAAAATTTGGCTTCCTGGGATGAGCAGATGTGTAAGCGTCCTGTTCCAGCGGCAGCATCCCGACTCAACAGGGTTGTTGCGAGGAGGATAAAATGAGAAGGCGCCTGGGGGCCTGTCCTGAGCTGCCTGTGGAATGGGCAGGATCAAAAAAATCACATCAATAATGTAAAAAAGGGATAGTCCTTCCTCCCTTGGGCTGCCAGGGCCTGGAGCTCTCCTGGAATCAGAACTGGTCTCCAGAGAACAGAGAGCAGGTCCCCCTGGGGGAAACGGCTGCTTTGGAAGGTGGACTCTGTGGCATGATGAGGTCCCTCCCTGAACCCCACCTTCCCCAGGATCTCCCCCCCCAAAAAAAAATCCCCTACAAATTCCCAAATCAGAGTTGGCAACAATGCTCCCTCTAAGCTGTGGAGTCTTGTGAGCAAAAATTCTACTTCGTGAGCTACCGACATTAAAGTTGTGAGCGAGCGATTTGGCTGCTGCGTAAATCAGTTTGCTCTGGAGCCCTCCTTCCTGAGCAAAGACAAAAATGTGTGAGCCGGAGGCTAAAAACTGTGAGCTAGCTCACACTAACTCAGCTTGGAGGGAACACTGCTTGGCAACCCTATTTTCTGCCCTCCGTGTGCTCAACAGCCAATGACCCAGCCCTGGTCACCTTTCCCTGGACCCCTTCCCTACTCCCAATGCACGTGACATGCTTTAAAAGTGATCCCTCTTGGCCCCAGTTCAGAATACTTTACCCCTGTTGTTTGGTGCTTCCTTCGTCTTGAAGTCCTAATTAGCTTATAAGGAAGGGAAGCAAAACTGAGAACACTCTCAGACTGAATCCCCAAGAAAACCAGAGGAGGGAAGGTTAAACAAACACCTGAGCAAGGAATTCTCGCAAGACACCGCGGGTTGCTCACCAAACGGCTCTCTACCGTCTTCCGCGTGTTCTGCTGAATCCCAATTAGCAATGGGGAAAACTTGTCTCCCTCCAGAGGGAAGGGGGACAAGAAAAATCTGTGGATGAGAACAGAGGGCCTGTGGAGAAGAATCCATCCATGCCTTTGGGGGTTTCTTTCTCTACCTGCCCCCCTGGCAAGTGTGTCGGGGGGAGTGTGGCTCCACCACAATAATAAGCACGGCCAGGCCCGAACCATCACAAACACCTCTTTGTTTCTCTCACATACCCAGTTTTATTTTATTCTCGCTTTCTCGCCTCTGAGCGTCTTCCCTTACCCATCTCCCTCCTTCTCTCTCCCTCCTTCATTCTACCACAGAAGAATATTGATTGGGAGGCCTTGTAATCCATTGTTTCTGTGAAAATTTGGCTTTGAACAGTCCCAGGTGGAAGCGGGGGGGGGTGTCTGCATGTGTTACCAGCAAAGGGTGGGGGGTGAATGAAGAGAGGAGGCTGCTGGCATTGAAGCACAGCAACGGTGATGAAAACCACATCTTGCTGCTGCGTAGGGAAGGCCAGGTGCTGTGCTCGATCCAGCCTGATTTACCAGAGAGCAGCCTAATTCCCTGGTACCTGCCCCAGATTAAAACCTCATCCCCGTTTTCTCCTTTGCAGAGGCATTTGGGGTGTTTCTGTAACATAGGGGGCTTGACACATTTCATTGCACAGCCTGAGCTTGGTCTCTCAGATAACAGAAAATCAGGGCCCTGCCTCGAGGAGCTTACAATTGGAGTTTTGGAAGACTGGGCCAGCTGGTAGGTGGCATCTGGCCCCCAGCAACTGGGCTATTGAACTTGGCAGGCTTCGATCTGCTGTCCCCCCCCATGTTGTTTAACTTCTTGCGTTGGCTGACGTCAGACCCAGGTTTGAATCCCCACTCCTGCTATGGAAGCTGGAAGCTGGTTGGGTGACCTTGGGCCAGCCACACTCTCTCAACCTAACCTACCTCACAGGGTTGTTGTGAGGATAAAATGGAAGAGAGGAAAATGACGTAAGTCACTTTGGGTCCCCTTTGGGCAGGGTATAACTGAATGAATGAAAAGGGAGGGGGTATAAATGAATTATACAAATAAGATGTGGAACAAAAAGTCCTCACGTGCAAGTATCCATCTGCTCATGTGAGGCCGGCAATGTCCTGAATGGCCTGAAGGTGGTAAGTGGGGTGGATCTGAGTTACTGCATGAACATTCCCTCCAGGCAGGGGTCATTTCCTGCAGGAGCACACAGGAGCGGAGCTCCGGCAGTAAAGAGCCCCGGGGGCGGGCACATGCAACAAGCCCCACCCCCTGCTCCAAGCAGCCCTCAGTCAGAGCAAGAAGCAGCCAGGTAAGTTGCAGAGCTCCCCCTGGCCCTCGGTTCAAAAAAGCCTAAAAAATAATAAAAAATAAAAAAATAAAAAATAAAAAAATTGTTTTTTAAAAAATAATAAATAATAAATAATAAAAAAATAAAAAATAATAAAAAACTAAAAAAACTAAAATAATAATAATAATAAAAATAAAAAGCCCAGTGGCACCTTTAAGACCAAGTTTTATTCAGGTACAAGCTCTCCCTCCTCTGTGAGGACAGATCTGCACTTTCTCCCCCCCTCCCAATAGCTAGAAATCCAAAACAGTCCAGTAGAGTCTGAGCAGTGGGTGTTGCCTTCTGACACACTTCCGGTGATGTCAGGGGGTGTGGCATATGCAAATAAGTCATGCTAATGAGTTATGCTAATGAGCTCCTGCACCTCTTTTTCTACGAAATGACCCCTGCCTCCAGGTGAGGTGGAGGTCATTAGGAAGGGGCTCTGCAGGCAAAAATGGTGGTAGATCACCTGTTCAGGAGGTGAGGGAGAGGAGGGAGAGGAGAGGAGGAAGAGGGGTGGCTGCCGGCTCCACACCATCCCTGAACTCCAAGTGGCACCGCTTGGAGTTCAGGGAAGACATGCAGCCAGCAGTCACACCTCTCCCCCTGCAAGGGAGAGGGGCAGACACATGCCATCCCTGAACTCCAAGTGGTGAAATCACTGCTTAGAGTTCAGGGAAGGCATGCGGCCAGCAGCTGCCCCTCTCCCTTCCCTCCTGCAAGATTTAAGGGCCCTCCAGCTGATCGGCGGGCCACGTGCGCCCGCTGATCAGCTGGAGGGCCCTTTTAATGTCACAGGATGGGGAGCAGGAGAGGGGCAGCAGTTGTTGCGGGGCCTGCCTCATGTCTGAGGGGATGGAGCCCCGGAATGCCCCACCGTAGCCTGCTCCCAGGATTTCCACGGCTGTTCTCGGATCTTTTCCAAGCCTGCTTTGCGATGAAATTATGAGAGAGCCAGGATGGCTGCTATGTGCATAGAAAAGTTCAGGTTTCCCCACTCCCACCCACCCAGCGACCATTTCCCCTACCCCTGTCCTCTCAGCAACCATTCCTGCCCTGGCACCCTGGGGGAGGGGTTGGGTTTTTTCCAAATTGACAATTGAATATCATTATTTATTTATTTATTAAATTACATTTATTAATCACCTAGTCCCCATGACAGTGGGGCTCTGGGCGATATACAACATTGTAAATACATAAAAGCATATAAAACCATACCCAACATTACACAATAGTTTAAAAGCAAGTGGCAAGGATTTTTGTGGTTCCCTCCCATCTGGTCTGTGAGTGTTTCACGCACACACCGGGGGGGGGGGGGGGTCCC
>NW_015164698.1:382144-408847 GCF_001447785.1 Gekko japonicus
GGGAGGGCGGGGCCTGGAGCTCCCTGCTGGTGCCCGCTGGAGGTCGCCGCTGGCTGTGGGGAGGACACACTTCCGGTGATGTCAGGGGGTGTGGCATATGCTAATGAGTTATGCTAATGAGTTCCCCTAGCTCTTTTTCTACGAAATGACCCCTGGAGGGAGCATTGGCTGGTACAGCACAAGTCGAATGTGCACAGTCCACGATATTTCTGTTAGGATGCGCACCGCCACATTCTGGATCAGTTGGAGCTTCTGGGGCAGTCTCAAGAGCAGGCCAGCCTAGAGTGAGTTACAGTAATCTAGTCGGGAGGTGACCATCACATGGATTACTGAGGCCAGGTCAGAGCGCAACGGGAAAGGGGCCAGCTGCCCGGCTTGGCATAGGTGGAAAAATGCTAGCCTGGCTGTATGTGTGACTTGGCCCCCCATATTAAGGGAGGTGTCCAAGATCACACCCAGGCTCCTGATGGACTGCACCGCTGTCAGTGGTGCCCCATCAAAGGCTGATAAGCTGAACCCAAGCCCTGAAGCCCCTCCCCCTTTGTTGGATTCAGTTTCAATATGCTCTTTTTTAACCATCCCACCACGGCCTCCAAACTCATGGCCAGATTTTCTGGGGCGGCATCCAAGTGGTCACCCAAAAACATGTACAGCTGTGTGTCATCAGCATACTGGTGACACCCAAGCCCAAAACTCCATGCCCGCTGGGCAAGGGGGTGCATGTAGATGTTAAACAACCTCGGGGAAAGAATTGCCCCCTGAGGGATGCCGCACTCCAAGGGGTACCTAGAGAACACCTTCTCCCCAAGCACCACCCTCTGTCCCCGACCATGGAGAAATTAGGTAAGCCACTGAAGGGCTGCCCCATGAACTCCTACGTCGGCGAGGCAGTGAGTCAAGAGATCATAATTGACCATGTTCAATGTTGCTGTAAGATCTAATACCAACAGCAGCACTGACCCACCTCAATACAGCTGTCTACGGAGATCATCTGCCAAGGCGACCAACACCATTTCCATCCCATAGCTAGGGCAGAAGCCGGACTGAAACAGATCCAGTGCCAACGTCTCATCCAGGAAACCTTGGAGCAGAAGATCCAGTTCCGGTCCCGATGAGAGAAGATGCACAGAGGCAGCTCTGAGCGTTCAACTCATTCCTGCACTTTCAAAAAACTTTTTACAACAAGTAAAGTTCTCTCCCGAAGAGAGAGACTTTAGCAAGGAGCTTACTCCCAGTTCTGGGGAGGGTGGCAACCCCCCCCCCCAGTTAATTCTGGGCTTGCTCCAGAAGCAAGAATGCGTAAGGAAGCAAGAGAGGTGAGAAGCATCGTCTGCCCCTGCATTAGCCGAGACCACAAGAGCCTACGGAGTCTATTGGAAATACTTGCCCAAAACATAAACCAAAGCTAAGTACCTACATAAATTCTCGTTCGTTTCAAAGATATTATAAATAAAAGAGAGTAAATATGTTAGAACTTGTCTAGAAAGATAGAAAAGTGCAAGAGTGTAAAATTGGTAAAGGAATGTAAAAGCGGCTACAAAAAGAGAACACAGAGAGATCCGAGATAAATATAAATGCACAAATTAAACATATCCGGGAAATAAGTACTACATAACCTTGTCTCTTTTCTCTTTTGTAGTTGGTGACCCTGGCCCTTTAAAGAAAATGGAATCATGTTCAGATGGCTTATTCCAGAAGGAATACTATTTTCTTACAAAGGCAAAAGGCAAAGAATAAATTCTATCTTTAAATTAGAAAATTTTCTAGAAAATGAAGGAGAAAATCTAGGTTGGCAAAGAGGAGGAAGAAGAAGAAGGGGAATATGCAGAGGGTCAAGAAGAAAGTACAGGGGAAAACCAGCGGGAAGCAGACCCTGATCTGGTAGAGAAAAAAGAGAAAAATATGGAAAAAGAAAAGAAAGGACAAAGAAACAGATTTACAGATAGAACACAATTCCAGACGCAAACGAGATACCAATACAGGAACCAAAATACCGGTACTAAGAACAAAAATGATGACAAATAGAAATTTAAACCTCATTTCAATAAATGTAAATGGCTTAAATGGACTAAATCGAAAGCAGATATAATCTGCCTACAAGAGACTCACATAAAAGAAGACAAAGTTAAATACTTAAAGTGCAAAAAACTGGAAACAGCTTTTATAGCATCTGACAAAATAAAAAAGAGGGGTGGTTATATATAAAAAAGAATATTTACATCCACGAATGATTTATGGATCAAAAGATGGAAGAATTATAGCGATAACAATTATGTTAAATGGGAAAGAAAAACTCATTATAAACATTCACGCCCCAAATCAAAGTCAAGAAAACTTCTATCAAGAAATTGGAAAGATTGTGGAGACTAAAGAAATTGAAAATATATGTATCATAGGTGACTATAATGCAGTTTGACCCCAAAAAACAATAGGAAAAAACAGAAAAAAATCTAAAATCGGGGCTGCTTCTACCCAAATCGTTTTTTACTCTAGCAGAGGAGTATAATATGATAGATGCACAGAGAACTAGAAATATAGATAAACAGGACTATACCTACTACTCATCCAGGCACAAATCATGGTCAAGGATAGATATGGCTTGGATTTCCATGGCAATGCTAAAAGATCTAAATGAGGCAGAAATATTAACAAATGTCTACGCAGATCATAACCCGATACAACTGTCATTCCAACCAAAGGAAAAAAAAAATGAGATGGAGGATAAACACTAACCTACTAAGAGATAAAAAAATTATATCAGAAACAAACACAGAAATACAAGAATTCTTTAAAAGGAACACATCAAAGGAAACATCAATTCATATTATATGGGATACATTCAAAGCATTTCTGAGAGGCTGGTTTATAAAACAGGATGCTTGGAGAAAGAAACAGAGAAAGGAAAAAATTGAGAAATCGGAGACTAAAATAAAGATAGAAGATAAAATGAAGAAATTACCAATAATAGAAAAGACAAGACTAAAAATCAAACTCCTACAACACGAAATGAACAAATTATTATCACAAGAAATAGCCAAAAAAAATAGAATATACAAAACAATTTTTTTTGAAAATGCTAATAAACCTACAAGATGGTTAGCTTACAAATTGAGAAATTCATCTATTAGATTAAAATCATGAACTAAAATATAAGATAGATCTAAAAAACATAGCAAAACAAAATTACAAAAATCTTTATCAACAAGAAACTCAAAATCCGCAACATATAGAGAGTTTTTTAAAACGATAGAATACAAATAAATTCAATGCGGATCAGAAAAAAATATTAAACGACCCAATTGCACCATATGAAATAACAGAAGCAATAAGAAAGCAAAAGAAAAATAAATCACCTGGTCCAGATGGAATACCAGCAGAGGTGTACCAAAAGTTTGAAGAACAACTCTTACTACCCTATAAAGAGGTAATCCAAAAGATTGTGAGAGAAGCATCCATGCCAAAATCTTGGGAGGATGCTCTTATATCGCTGATACATAAGCCTGACTCGGAAGAGAAAGAAATACTAAACCCATTTCCTTATTAAATGTGGACTATAAAATTTTTGCAAGTATCTTAGCGTCAAGATTTTAAAAAGTGCTACAGCAAGTTATCCATCAAGATCAAGCGGGTTTCCTCCCAAAGAGGCAAATGAAAAATAATATAAGAACAATTATTAATATAATAGACTACTGTAACGCTCTCTACATGGGGCTGCCTTTGTCGCAAATTCGGAGGCTGCAAATAGTGCAGAATGCTGCAGCCAGGCTGCTGATGGATCTTCCTAGACAAGATCACATCCGGCCTGTGCTGAAAGCACTGCACTGGTTGCCAATAGCATACCGGGTTCGCTTCAAAGTGCTGGTTATCACCTTTAAAGCCCTATATGGTCAGGGACCAGTCTACCTAAGGGACCGCCTTGCCCCACATGTTCCCCCAAGGGCACTACGGTCGGGGAGCCGGAACCTATTGGATGTACCGGGTCCCCGGTCCATCAAACTAACTATGACCAGGAACGGGGCGTTTTTGGTGGCGGCTCCTACAGGTGGAATGAGCTCCCAGAGGAGATCAGGGCTCTGTGGGACCTAGCACAGTTCCGCAGAGCCTGCAAGATGGAACTCTTCCGCCAGGCTTTTGAATAGGAGCTGCCACCACCACCAGTATACCACCAACGCATCAGTATACCATCAACGCCCTGGAATTCCTGGAATCCCTGGAATTTCCGGTATATGGACATCTGGATATGGGCATGGACCATCAAAGCCCTAAAAATTTTTTGCATCATGGGCGAGAATGGGACGTTCAGAGGACTGCCATCCTGTTTTTAGATAGTCTTGCTTTAGATAGGCTATAATTTGTGATGTGCTTTTAATATTTTGTACCGTTTTTATTGTTTTATTAGCTATATGCTTGTTAGCCGCCCTGAGCCTCCGGGGAGGGCGGGATAAAAATGTAAATAATAAATAAATAATAAATAAATAAGAATACTTCAAATTCCATCCTGAGAAACAAATGGCTTTAATCTTTTTGGACGCTGAAAAAGCCTTTGATAATGTCTCTTGGGACTTCTTAAAATTAAAACTGGAGATGTGGGAGTGTGGAAATAACTTTTTAAATATGATATCAGCAATATACAAAAAACAACAGGCAAACATCATACTGAATGGTGAAATAACAAACAAAATAGAGATCCAGACAGGTACCAGACAAGGGTGTCCTCTATCACCCCTACTATTGATATTCATATTAGAAACGTTAAATGATAACATAAGACAAAACAAAAAGATAACAGGGCTGAAAATTAAAGATGAAGAATATAAGCTACAAGCATTTGCTGACGATTTAGTCTTTATTTTAGAAAGACCAATATCAACAGCTCTGTGTTTACTAAAGGAAATAGAAGATTATGGAAAAGTAGCAAAACTAAAAATAAACTTCAAAAAAACTAAAATTCTAACAAAAAAACTGCACACAGGATGTAATAAATGAACTCCAAGAATCTACAAAAATGCAAATTACGAACAAAGTTAAATATTTAGGAATAACGTTAATAAATAGGAATAGTATGTTTAGAGAATAATTATAACAAATTAAGAGACAAAATAAGAAAAGACTTACTTAATTGGAAAGATCTTCAGCTATCTCTAATGGGAAGAACAGCAACAATTAAGATGAACATTCTACCCCATTTTCTATTCTTGGCACAAAATTTACCAATACTGAAAAGAAACCAATATTTTATGGAACTAGAAAAAATTACAAGGAAATTTATTTGGTATCCAAAAAGGGCACGAATTAAATTAAAAATACTGCAAGATAAAAAAAAGAAAGAGGAGGTTTAGGCTTACCAAACTGGCGTCTATATTACCAGGCAGCTACTATGGGTTGAATCAAAGATTGGATACAACTAGAAAACTGGAGAATTCATGACCTGTACATGGGTTGGCATGCGTACCTATGGTACGAGAAAGATAAAATTCATGCTAACTTTCATAATAATATTATTAGAACAGCACTAATTAAAATATGGAAGGAAATAAAAGATAGCCACTATACAAAAATCCCAAGATGGGTGTCACCTTTAGAATCATTTATAAACCCTAAATTAATGTCAAAGAAAAAAGCTACAAAAAAATCTGGACACACACGACCCAATCAGTTAAACAAGTATAAAGCCAACAGTCATGATAGTCTGACCCACAATCAAACAGTCATAAGACTTATAAAGAATGCTGTTTATGTATTGCAATCTAAAGCACTACAACATGATACACAACTCAATAGAAAATCCTTGAACCAAGGTACATAATCAATGTCGTCTCCGGATTATATAAAAACGTTTCAAAAAATGGATCTTCTTCAGGAGATATTATAGTGGTGCCAAAGCTCTCAGTTTCATAAATGTTAGACAACAAGTTTTAAGAATATTAAATTCAGATAGAACGCTGATCTCAATTAACATTCAAGCTCAAAATATGCTGCTATGTTTCTACGGGATCCAGTCACACGAGCCAGAAAATGCAGGGGGGAAGCGTGGTTGTTTGCCCCGGAGCAAAATAACACGTGACTGCCCGATCACACGTCCTGTCGAAGTCCCATGATTAGGGGGTGAAGTGCCGATCACACAGCTATCCTGCAGCGCGGCAAAGAAGCGGTGCGACGTGATCACAGCAGCAATCGCTAGGCGCCGCTTCCGTGGCAAACGGGTGGGTTTTTTACCGAAGTTTGTGTGCATGCGCTGTTGGGCGCTTTTGCGCATCCTGCGGAGACTTGAGGGGGAAAACACCCTTGTTTGCGAAGGAACATCGGCGGGGGCCGGGTGCCATGGGATTCCACCAGAAACGCGATTAGACGCCTGCCCTTGCCCCGCGGTCCGAAAACCAGTACCTCATAAGTACTAGTTTTTTAGTCCGCATCTTCGGCGGGAAGCCACGGGATAGCCATGGGAGCACTACACTTCCCAGATGTTGCGGTGTGATCACACCCGGAAAATCCGCCTATCGTCCATATCCTTAGCGCGGCAAATGCTCCGTGTGAATCCATAAAGTACAAAGTGCTTTAACCTACATGCCCAGGACACAAGGATCTGAACACGGGCCTCTTCCTGTGTGGACCTGCCCACCCATTAATTTAGTGGGGGGAAGCCCATCTCCAGGTTCCCCCACCTTCTCAGCTGAGGCCATCTCAGAACTAGGGCTCTCTCCCTGCCTGTCCATGGAACTCTCTCCCCCATGAGATTTGCTGGGCTCTTTCTCTCTGTTCAAACACCAGCTGAAGACTTTGTTCTTTCATTCCACTTCATACTGAGTTGCTTTGATTGTGATCTTGTTACTTTACCCTCTGGATCGGTTCAGTTCTCTTCCCTGCTGGTTTTGCAGGTTTGATTTGCTGCTATGTATTTGTTTGCTTGCTTGTTTAAAAAAGTCTGTTGTTTTCGGTTTCTTGAAATGCTTAATGATTTTGATGTGGGCTTAGTTGCTTTTGAACCAATTTACCAGAGGCTTTGAGTGTTAGGAAAAGGAGGACAAGCCTATTTTACATAAAGAAAGCAAATAAATTACTTAAAGCCCATGCGGAGGAGGCAAAGGAGGAAGGGGGAGGAGGGGGAGGACAGAAGGGCAGAATCCGCACTCAGGTCTGTTGCAGGAACCTGGACTGGCTCACCACAAGAGACGAGGACATGGCAGAGGTGGGTGCTCAGAAGGGATCTGAAGGAAGAGGGAGAAGAGGCACCAGGGTGGACACTTAGCAGAGCACATAATGCGCAGCGGAAATAAAGCATCCACAGACACGTGTATGTTTAACTTCTAAGAAATGTTTACTAGAGATTAGGGAAGGGTTACATGGGAAGAAAAAAACATAACAGTCTAATAACTCGTCTTTCTAGTTCCAACTCCATCTTGCTTGTTTGTCTTGTGTGTGTCTTGTGTTCTGAGTGAGAATAAAGGAGAGGAAGTGCCAACTAGCCAACAGTCAATCTTAAGGTCACCGCATTAAGAATAAGAACTCCCCCTTTCTGGTGGGAAATTCTACTCTACAGTTTGGCGTAGTGGTTAAGAGTGACGGACTCTAATCCGGAGAACCGGGTTTGATTCCCCACTCCTCCACATGCAGCCAGCTGGGTGACCTTGAGCTAGCCCCAGTTCTCTCAGAACTCCCTCAGCCCTACCTGCCTCCCAGGGTGTCTGCTATGGGGAGAGGAAGGGGATTGTAAGCTGCTCTGAGACTCCGAGTGAAGGGCGGGGTATAAATCCAACTCTTCTTCTTCTAATTGCCTCTAAGCTAACTGGCTAATATTAGCATACAGAAACAACAGCTTAACTCTTTCATGACTGGAGGATGACACTTGCAAATACCTACCACATTCCAGGAGGGACAGAAAGGAAGAAAGGGTGGAGCAAAGGTGGAGTTTGCCGGGGGCTAGACTTTCAGGAGCTGCTCTACAAGTCTCCAAGGTTAGAGAGACTCTTTAGCTGAGAGAGCAGACTGGTGACTTGGTGGTGCTGTTAAGTCACAGCTGACTTATGGCAACCTCATTAAGGCTTTCAAGGAAAGAGATGCTCAGAGGTAGCTTGCCCTTGCCTGCCTCTGCACGGCAACCCTGGACTTCCTTGGTGGTCTCCCATCCCAATACTAACCAGGGTCAAACCTGCTTAGCTTCTGAGATCTGATGAGATCAGGCCAGCCTGGGCTATCCAGATCAAGGCAAAAGCCCTTGGTGGGGGTGGGAAGTGCTATCAGTTCACAGCTGACTTATGGCAACCCCATAAGGGTTTTCAAGACAAGAAACAAGTGGAGGTGGTTTGCCGTGGCCTGTCTCTGCATAGTGACCTTGGATTTCCTTCGTGGTCTCCCATCCAAGAACTCACCAGGGCCAAACCTGCTTCAGTCTGATGAGTTCATTCTAGCCTGGGCCTTCCAGGTCAGGGCACTGGAGACTTAGAAGTATGATAGCATGTTACTAGCAGAATATAAATGGAGGCAAATGTACTCCTATAAGTAGACAGCAAATCTGCTAACCCTGCAGCATTTTCCAGAAAAGAGTGAGAGTCCAGTAGTACCTTCAACACTAGTGTCCTCCTGGACCCACTGCTGGACCTCCTGATGGCACCTGGTATTTTTGGCAACTGTGTGACACAGAGTGTTGGACTGGATGGGCCATTGGCTTGATTCAACATTGTCTTCTCTTATGTTCTTATAAGCCCCACCTACCTCACAGGGTGTCTGTTGTAGGGAGGGGAAGGGAAGGGAAAGGAGATTGTAAGCCGCTCTGAGACTCCTTTGGGTATTGAAGGGCGGGGTATAAATCTAATCTCTTCTTCTTCTTCTTCTTCTTCTTCTTCTTCTTCTTCTTCTTCTTCTTCTTCTTCTTCTTCTTCTTCTTCTTCTTCTTCTTCTTCTTCTTCTTCTTCTCTTAAAAAAGCTTTCGCGACCCACTGCTCACTTCTTCAGTTTCTAGGGACTGATTTCAGTAGCTCCCTCCCTCCACCAAAGGGCACACCAAACGGCTGTTGGGTTGCAGTGGGTCAGCACTGCTGTTGCTACTTGATCTAACAGCAGCTTCAACACGGTTGATTATGATAATCTGACCCGCCATCTCACCGATGCAGGGATATGGGGGACTGCTTTGCGATGGCTGTCCTTCTTTCTCCAGGGTCGGGGACAGAGGGTGGTGCTTGGGGAGAGGGCATTTCTGGTATGTGGCATCCTGCAAGGGGTTATCCTCTCCCTGATGTTATTTAAGATCTATATGCACCCCCTTGCCCAGTTAATCTGGGGGTTTGGGCTGGGCTGCCATCAGTATGCTGATGACACCCAGCTGTATTTGCTGATGGACAGCTGGCCTGACTCCATCGCAGAATATTTGGCCAGGGCTCTGGAGGCTGTGGCTGGTTGGTTGCAACAGAGCCAGCTGAAACTGAATCCAGCGAAGATGGAGGTCTTGTACCTGAGTCGTGGGGGGACAGGATCTGACTCCCAACCCTGGGTGGGGCACCACTAACGCTGACCCCAACCAATGTTCCCTCTAAGCTGTGGAGTCTTGTGAGAAAAAATTCTACTTTGTAAGCTACTGGCATTAAAGTTGTGAGTGATTTGGCTACTGCATAAACTAGTTTGCTCTGGACCCATTCTTTCCTGAGCGAAGACAAAAATGTGTGAGCCAGAGGCTAAAAAACTGTGAGCTAGCTCACACTAACTCAGCTTAGAGGGAACACAGACCCCCAACAGTGATCCTGAATGCCTCCCTTTCCGTGGAGGCCCATGTCACCCATGTCGCCAGGTCAGCCTTTTAGCATCTTTGGCTGGTCAGGCAGCTGGCTCCTTATCTCTCCCCCCATGACCTCAAGACTGTAATCCATGCAGTGGTCACTTCCAGTGAGATTACTGCAACTCGCTCTATGCAGGCCTATCCTTGAGTCTGACCCAGAAGCTTCCGCTGGTACAAAATGCAGTGGCCCGTCTGCTGACGGGGATGTCTATAAGGATGCACATTTACCCATTGCATTGGTTGCCAGTTGAGTACCAGATCAGATTCAAGGTTCTGGGGTATTAACCTTTAAGGACCTATGTGGCCAGGGACCAGCATACCTATGGGACTGTCTCTCCCTGTATGTGCCCCAAAGAGCCTTGTGCTCCTCTGAGCAGCGCTATAGTTAGAAGGGTTAAGCTGCCATCAGATAATTTTAACTGATCTATTTTAGATGAATTAGTTGCTGTGGTATGAATTATTATTTATTGTTTCACTATATATTGTGTGGTGGCCTGAGCCTGCTTGCGGGGCACAAATTAATAATTAATTAATTTTTGATAACTCCAGTTAGAAATCCCCAGGTCTCTCTGTTTCTCTTAGCTTCTCAAATGCAAACTGGCCCCTGCTGTTTCTCTTTCCCTGCTGGCCAAATGGCGCTGCTTCCCACAGGCTGAGGAATCCCAGTTGCTGCCCTCTAAGCACACGAGCCCCTTCAGAGGACTTGGCTGGCCACTGCGTGGGACAAGGTGCTGGCCTAGATGGACCCCCGGCCGATCCTGTGGGGCCCTTCTGACGCCACGCTGTGCGAGGCTTCCCGCAGGGCCAGGGTGGGGGCGGGGAGGCAGCCTTGCTAGCCGTTTGGCAGGCCGGTGCTCTGCAGGGAGCCATCCAGAAGAGATCACTTTAGCCAGCCTGGGGGGAAGAAGTGAATGGGAGGCTGCCTGGCCGGTGAAAGCAAAGCGATTACGCGGCTATCCCGGAGGCGTCACAGGAGGCCTGTTTCCAAAGAGCACACTTTGTCCTTTCCGTAGCTTGGCTGACCAGCGGCTGAAAGGGACTCATTATCTGACTATCCAGCAACCACCGGAGGACAATAGTTCCCCTTCTGTATTATTATTTTTTTCCAAAGGGGGCGAAATGACGAGGAGGAAACCATTAGGGAAGAGCCCCTGCTGGAGCAAAAGAAGACCTTTCCCTCGCTCTGGTTCGCTCTGCTCCAGCTGCAGTCATTACGGGCAGCCATGCCTCTCCCCCCCTCTGCGCTGGCCCTAGCTGCTCCATGTATAGTTGGGCTGTCATTAAAAAAAAAAAAAACACACAACCCAACCGGTTTTAATTTTGAAAAGCCCTCTGTGGCTTGGATGTGGAAGGAAAGTCATTCAGCCGCATGGAGGAGTTGGCTCCACACCTCCCTCCCCCCAAGTCTGAAAGGTGGTAGGATTTTTCAGAGTATTCCACTGCTGGATTTTAGTGTTTGGGGGTTGGCTTTCTTTTAAATAATTAATATTGTCATCCAGCCCTTAATTCCTACTGCTAGACCAGATGATGTGGGAATATGTGGCCTTCTCCGGGCCAATATACTCTTGGATATGGTTGGTTTGGATTCATGCCTGTCTCAGTGGCTCATGTTGAATTGTCTGTGGAGAAATTCATTGTCTCCTGGAGGGTTGGCAAGCAGCAAAAGCCTTCCCTGTGCATTCTACCAGTATTTTTCCTCTAATCAGAAGAAGTCCGTTCCCTGGCGCATCAGCTCACCTTCTTACAAATGCTAATGACTCCAGCGGGAAAGACGATGGGACAGATAAGCTTTCCCTTTTCTCTCTCCTCTTCAGGCAGAGAGCAGAGGGTTGGAGGTGCAAAATGCTAGAAAGGCTTCAAGAAGCAACTTCCTGGAGACAACAGGAAAAGAAGCCTTGACCTGGGCTGACCGGGGTCAAGAGGGAGGGGAAACAGAGGGGATAAAAATCTTCAGGCAACAGGAAATAGGTCTCTTTCCTTTGAGATGCAGCTGGCTGGAGGAGTCTGAGTTGGGGCAGCCTTTTTTTTTTTTAACCATGCGATCAGCCTGAAAGATGCTGGAAGGTACTGTAGAGGAACTAGAACAGCTAAGTTAAAGAGCCCATCCTATATTTTACCATCAGATAAGGCACATTCAGATCAGGGATGGAGGATTTGCGTTTCTTACCAAGTTCTTTTGTTTTTCTTTGCTCAATCTGGTGCTGTGCTAAACATATGCCTGTAAACATTTTCTTTTTAATAAGTATTTTATAACTTTTAGTCCTGGCAGTGGTTCTCTATACCATATAGACCTCTATTGTTTCAGACACACTATTTTAAAAAGGGAACCCTAGGAGGGAGAGAAAGCCATTAGTTGGCAACTGGCTGTTCCCCCAGGGGTGCACAAAGCAGTAAACTGTCCCCGTGGTAGCCAGGCACTGGGCTAGCGGGAGCCATAGAAGTGAGGCCTCGGAGCTGGGAAGGAAGGCTGAGGGTTTTGATCCTCTCAGTGGAAAATCCCTGTATTGATCAGGTGGTGGTGGCGGCTACTTGAGAGTAAAAGGAAAAGCCCCTCCACTGGAGGGCAGGGTGGAATGGGGCTTACAGGTGTCGGGTAGTCCCGCCATGAAGTTTTTTTCCCCTTTCTGCTGGAATGTGCTCTGCTCTGTAGCTGTGTTTCGGTTTTGCTCCTTATCGGCCGGCTGGCCTTGAGCGCTCATCGCTTGGGTGCGAATGTCTCCAACTCTCCCGCTCACCCCTGAACTGTTACACAGTTCCCCACATTTTATACTCATTGCTTATTGGGCTCTAGGTGTCAGGGGCTAATGTATGAACCCACTATATCTGCTACTGCCATTTAGTATGTGTCATTCCTGACTTAAAGTGTCCAAGTCAACTTCACCCTACTCTGATCAATACAGTTGAATCTGCTTAAGAACCTGCTATTGATACTGAGTCACTGAAGTACCTGACAACAGGTCAGAGCAGGCACAGTGTCATTACACTAAACTATGGCTAGTATGATTGTCTGAGTGGAGGCGATAGTGTTAATCACACTTAGCTAGGGCCCAGGGCCGGCTCACCCGCTAGGTGAGCTAGGCACTCGCCTAGAGCGCAGTGGTACTTAAGGGCACCAAACAGGACCCCGCCCGCCAAAGTCCCCCAGCCCCCACCAAAAGCCCTGCATCCCAGGCTGCCCTGACAAGCCCTTCCTGTTACTCAGTCCAGCCTGGCACCGCCTTCCACCCGCCTTCTGGCACTTCCCGGCCCAACCGCAGCAGCAGCAGTGCCTCCCTCCCTCCCACCCACCAGGGTCGGCAGCCAGTGGGCTCCAGGGCAGAAGGGCAGCCTCTGCTGCCGGAAGGAGCACCCCCTCCCCACGGACAGAGCAGGGCAGGGGAACCACCAGACGCCACGGCTACCCTTGGGTCCGGGCATCAGGGCTCAGTCGCCGAAGGAGGGAGGGAGGGCTGGTCCATCTGTCTCCCTTAGGGGAGGGGCTGCCATTTGCCCACCCACTGGAGCCCCCTGCGCGAGTGAGCCCCGCTGCGTCATCATCCTCGCCTTGGCCGGCACGCCTGGCCGTGTGCTCCCCCTCCTCCTCTCGGCGCCGGGGTTGGGCAGGAGGGCGTGGGGCACCTGGATTGGCTGCTGGGCTGGAGGGTGCAGGTGTGCCAGGCAGTGAGCACATGAGCCCGCGCCCCCTCCCTTACCTGGCCGCTTTGGGGGGTGCCTGGCCAGGCTCTTGCAGCGCTTCTGCTCGGCGGGGGCCGGGGGAGCGTGCCGGGGTCCCCTGGACAAGCTCATCTGGGGGGGTGTCACAAGCTAGCCCCGCCTAGGGCGCGAAAAAACCTTGGGCCAGCCCTGCTAGGGCCCATCGAGCCAGGATCAGAAGCTTGGGTATGAACCACATTTAGTCTTAACTAGGGTTTAATTGCCCTGACCTGGATGGCCCAGGCTAGCTTGATCTCATCAGACCTTGGAAGCGAGGCAGGGTCGGCCCTGGTTAGTACTTGGATGGGAGACCACCAAGGAGTGCCAGAACTGTGATGCGGAGGCAGGCAAGGACAAACCACCTCTGAACATCTCTTGCCTTGAATACCCTACAGGGTTTGATATGATTTGATGGCAAAAAAATAAAAGGTTTTAATCCTAGTGTAATCCTAGTTTGCTCTCTAGCAACTACCTCCAGGACGACAAAGCAAAACCAGTATTTGTTGAATCAAACCAGGCTTTGAGTGATCGTCTGTGAGCTGAATCCTCTTTTCACAAACTAATTGTAGTTAAAACAAGCCATGGTTTGCATTATGTTTGAACTCTGTCCTCAGGGAGATTAATGTGTCTCCCTCCATCAGTATCTTTCGCCAGCCGGTGAAAACGTTTTTGTTTTGTCTGGTGTACCCTCAATAGCGGTTACTGGCCCTTCTTCTAGTGTAGTTTATGTGTTTTTAAGTGAATTATTCTGCAATTTTAAATGTATTTTTAATTGTTCAAATGTCTTAATTTTTTAATGTTTGCCACCTTATGGATCCTTTTTTTTCTTTTTTGGTCAAAAGACTTTTCATTTTCCATTAATATCACATTTTACATCTCTTTATCAGTTGGTTAAATATTCCCTTTTCCCTCCCTCCCCCGAAAGGCTTCCCGCAATGCATTTCCCTCACGTCCCACATATATAAGCTCTAGATAACATCAAATACTTAATATTGTTCTAAACATAGTAAATTTTGTCTCACGTCCCAGTTCTTTTCTAAGTATATCTTAAAGTCTTTCCATTCTTCGAAAAATTCTTGGTCTTCTTTGTTGTTCAATTTTTTAGTTATTTTGTCCATCTCAGCCATGAACAGAACTTTTTGTATCCATTCTTCCAAGTCTGGTATTTTTTCTTGTTTCCAATATTGAGCATATATCATTCTTGCCGTTGTTATCAAATACCAAAACATTGTCTTTTTCGTTATATTCAATTCTTCCATTTTTAAACCTAAGAGCAGAATTTCAGGCGTTTTCTTAAAAGAACATTTTAGAATCTTTTGCATTTCACTGTGGACCTTTGTCCAAAAGTCTTTAGCTTTGTCGCATGTCCACCACATGTGGTAAAATGAGCCTTCATGTTTTTTACATTTCCAACATTTGCTAGACATATTCTGGTTCATATTTGCTATTTTTTTAGGTGTCATATACCATCTATACATCATTTTGTAACAATTTTCTTTTACATTAGTACATACAGATAGCTTCATAGAATTTTTCCACAAATATTCCCATGTTTTTATGGTTACTTCCTTATTCATATTGACTGCCCATTTTATCATTTGCTCTTTTACAGATTCATCTTCCGTAAACCATTTCAACAATATTTTATACATATTAGAAACCATTTTCCTCCCCCCATTTTCCCAAACAGTTTCTATTTCGTTTCTATCTTCTCTAAAACCATAGTTCTTCTTATCCATTTTAAAAATATCATAAATTTGCATATATTTCAACCATTCATAAAAATATTGAATTTCATCCTGCCCGCCACCTTATGGATCCTGATAGGATGGAAAGGTGGCATAAAAATGTTTTAAATAATGAAAATGTTAATAATAATGATGATGTTGATAAATAGTGTGTATGTATTCACACATGCACCTTCATCATTTGACGCCTTGAGTGTGCACAGACAGCCCGTGGAGTGTGATTGGGAGGATGAGAGTGGTGATTGCTCTCTTGCAGATGGACAAAGCTGGGGTGTTGCTAGGGGTGGGGGTTTGCCAGAGGGTGGGGAGGGGAAATGGCAGGTAATTGCAAAGGTTTGGGGCAGCTGAGAGTGAGTCAGGAAAGGAAGCAAGAATGAATGTGGCCCCAAGACTCCATGCATGGATGTAGCCTGTTAAGGATGCCCTGGTTGGAATCTCGCCTCAACCTCAATAGGTAAAGGTAAAGGTTTCCCCTGCTCGAAAGCCAGTTGAATCTGACTCTAGGGGGCGGCGCTCTTCTCCGTTTCCAGCTGAAGAGCCAGCGCTGTCCGAAGACGTTTCTGTGGTCATGTGGCCGGCATGACTAAACGCCGAGGTGCACGGAACACTGTTTCCTTCCCACCGAAGCAGTACCTATTTATCTACTTGCCATTTCTTGCTTTCAAACTGCTAGGTTGGCAGGAGCTGGGGCCAGAGAAGGGAGCTCACTCCATCATGCGGCACTAGGGTCTTGAACTCCCGAACTACAGACCTTCCAGTCTGCAGCTCAGCATCTTAACCTCTGAGCCACCACAGTCCCTTCAACCCCAAAACTCAGCTGCTATTCCTCAGAGCTCCAAACCTGCAAGGACACAGGTGGGGGCTAACGACATTGACCTGCTTCACAGGGGGGTTGTGAAACTTGCAGCATGAGCATGCATTTATTTAGGTGAAAGATGCATACCCTTTCCTGTCAAGCAGATGACCTCCAAGGCAATTTATGGCAGATTAAAAGAAGGCACTTGAGCTGCAGAGGGAACATGGCTCATCTCTTGGCTGGGATGCCGGGGAGATGGGATGTGAAAGTCTCTCCCCCCCCCCCAGCTCTCACTCATTTGCTTTCTTTCTGTGAACACTTGAAAGCACACAATACAAGTTAAGTAGCATTACAGAGGGGAGGTGGATGGGAGTGTGTAGCAAAGGAGCCCCAAGCAGAGGGGAAGCCAGGTGTGATCGCTCAGTTGTTGCCTGACCTGGAGGGTCCAGGCTAGCGCAATCCCATCAGATCTCAGAAGCAGAGCTAAGCAGGGTCGGCTCTGGTCAGTATTTTAATGGGAGACCACCAAGGAAGTCCAAAGTCGCTATGGGGAGGCAGGCAGTAGCAAAGCACCTCTGAACATCTCTTGTCTTGAAAACCCCATGAGGGGTCGCCATACGTTGGCTGCAACTCGAAAGAGGTGCAGGAGCTCCGTAGAAAAAAAGGTGCAGGAGCTCATTAGCATAACTCATTAGCATAACTCATTTGCATATGCCACACCCCCTGACATCAGCAGAAGTGTGTCAGAAGGCAACACCCACCGCTCAGGCTCCACTGGACTGTTTTGGATTGCTAGCTATTGGGGGGGGGGAACGTGCAGATCTGTCCTCGCAGAGGAGGGAGAGCTTGTACCTGAATAAAACTTGGTATTAAAGGGTTCTCGTGCCGTTTTTGGCCCGGGGGCCGGGGGGGGGGGGGGTTCTGCAACTTACCTGGCTGCTGTTTGCTCTGAGGGCTGCTGGGAGCAGGGGGTGGGGCTTGTTGCATGTGCCCACCCCCTGGGCTCTTTACTGCCGGAGCTCTGCTCCTGTGTGCTCCTGCAGGAAATGACCCCTGGAGCCTGGAGACCTCCTGGAATTGCAGCTGATTGGCAGCAAGAAATTAAATGACACCAGCGATCAATTGTAATCCCAGGAGATCTCCAGCCACCATCTGGAGGTTGGCAACCCTAGCTGAACACAGCTCACCCCTGGTGTCAGCAGCACCATGTTATCGCCTACATTCCTCTTTACAATCTAACTACGACACCACCGTATGAACCTATATCCCAAAATTGCCCCAATATCTAAAAAAACAATGATTTTCACCTGATGCCTAAAGCTTTACCTACCAGGTACAAAAAGAGTCGTGGGCAGGGCATTCCATTATCAGGATACTACCACTGAGAAGACCATGTCTCTGGAGACCGCTCCCTCACTTCCACAGGCTCCGGCCTTACTAGAAACCCTGATCAGTGGATTAGTTCCTATGGGAGCAGTCAGTCCTTTACATTTTATCCTTATCCATGGTCTGCTGTGCTCCATATTATTAGGGATGCTACCAAATTTCACATTCCCACCATTTCAATGCAACACCCCTGTCACGGCTCAGGTGGGGTGTCACCTGATGCTGCCACCACTCTGGATTTAGGATCCCTTGAGAAGGCCCAGAGCACCCTCCCAAGACCTTCAGACCTCCCTTTGGGCCGAATAGTAGGCGTGAGGACCAGGCAGAGTACAAGTACGAAAAGGTGTATTTTATAGGAGGTCAAACAACAAGGTGCAGAATAATAACAGTAAGTGGGTGAAAAGAAAAGAAATCAAATGCCCTAACGCGTCTAAATATATACTGTCCCTAGCTCACTATCCCAAGTGGCCTTACACTACTCACCCCTTCCCTCAGGATGAGGGTTTCTTCCTTGCAGCAGCCTTCCTTCTGGCTCTGCCCTCTGGGGAAAAGAACAGCTTTTCCCGCTGCTCCAGATCTTTTATTTCAAACCCTCCTCTTTTCCTATTGGTCAATTTTGGCTCCAAAACCTCTCAGGGGCTTCTGGGAGTTGTAGGCCCGGCCTCACCTAATGCAAGCCAGACTCCCTGGGCCTAGTAGGCCTCTGGTGGTACAGCCCAGATCATGACAATGAAAATGTTGGCCCCGACCATATATGGAAACAACAAAAGAAAAGGCTGAGTGTGTACAGATTATATAGGGACACAGGATTCCCATTTTCAGCAGTAGCCCTGTTTCCTGTAGTGTTTTCTTGTAACTTGTAACTAATACAAAGCGTGGTTTCAGCTTCCAGCATCTTGCAGAAGAGTGAGTGAAGTTGGTATATGACTCCAAAGTTAGTGTCCTGCTAGGTTTGGCTACTGGGAAGGGTGTATGGATAGGACAGGGAACCCAAATGTCTGCAGCAGTAGTTCCCAAATAGTACACTGGGAAAGAACTGCTATTACACTGCAAGAAGTAAATACTTTATTAATTTAAACACATCTGTGAGTCCTACTGCTTTCGACCAATCAGAACGATCCCATTCCCTAGGAGGGAAAGACTCCCATTGGTCTTTATCCTAGCAATCTCATTGGTTGTTATTTGTAAATAGGCGTGGCTACATTAGCCCGGTTATGTTTAAAAGGAGCATAAGCTCCCACTGTTTTCTGTGCTGGTTTCTTACTGAGTTGAGTGCTTGTTCGTTACTTCTAAATAAAGCTGAATCACTTGCTGAATCACTCTACGAGTCCTTTGTTAGCGCGATCTAACAATTGGCGACGAAGGTGGGATGTTAGAGCAGGTAGGCAGCCCTGCGGACATCCACACTTCGGACTCAGAAGAAAGCGAGCAGAGCACAGCAGCCGATCCGGCGGAGGCGCCACCAGCTCCGATGCCCAAGTCTCCCCCGATGGCTGGAAGCCAGAAGTTCGAGTGCTTCGAACCCTCCTCAGAAGACTGGGACTCCTACCTGTCCAGGTTCGAGTTCCATCTGGAGACCCACGACATCACCGATGAGGCGAAGAAACGAGCATGCCTCCTGAGTTCCTGCGGGAAGGGAACCTTCGACATAGCCAGGTCGTTGGTGGCCCCAACTGATATAAAGACTGTCACCTACGCTGACATCACGGAGAAGCTTAAGGCTCACTATTCTCCACAACCGTCGGAGATCGCCTGCCGGCACGCTTTTTACAAGCGGAACCAGGCCGGAGGCGAGACCATCGCAGATTTCGTGGCGGCCCTTCGCAAAGCCGCACGGCCATGTAATTTCCACAACGTGGAGGAAGCCCTCAGAGACCGTCTCGTCTGCGGTCTCAAAGATGAAAGGCTGCAACAGAGGCTGTTCGCCCGCACCACCCTGACCTGGGCAGTGGCCTACGAAGAGGCCATGGCCGCGGAAGCAGCGGAGAAGTCCACGAAGGAGGTCCGCCAGCGGGTGGCAGAGCCCAGTATACACGCTCAACGAGACAGCGAGGGCGAAGACGCGGATGATGACGTCAACGCGGTTCGAGGCAAGCGGACCCCAGCGAAGACTACCAACGTCAAGCCTTGCTCCGGTTGTGGCGGGAAACACCAGCGCGACTCCTGTTGGGCTCGTGATGTCGACTGCAGAGCGTGTGGGCGGCGTGGTCATCTGGCCAGAGTCTGCAGATCAGCAAAGAAGGATCCCTCAACTAACAACCGGTCAGCGCAGAGGGGCACTCCAGTCAGCACCCAAGGCAAGACCCGTTCCTCAGCATCGGAAGCAAGCTGCCAGTTGACGGCGACCTTGTCGAGCGCATCGGCCGTAAATCGCACCAGCAGCCAGGGCAAGATCACCGTGACTCCACTCCTCGACGGCCGACCCTGTACAATGGAGGTGGACTCAGGATCGTCCGTGACGGTGATTTCTGCCGCGTCCTGGCGCCAGTTGTTCCCGAACCGAAGCCGGCGGCGGCTCCAGCCTGCGGGAACCAGAGTGTCCGACTTCCAGGGCAACCGAATTCCCTTGGCCGGACGGGACTCTGTTACTGTTGAGTATAAGGGGAAATGTGTTAAACTGTCATTCCTGATTGCAGAGGGAGACCGGGTTAACCTGCTAGGGTTAGATTGGTTTGAGCCATTGGGCATTGGTATTTCTGGGATTAACAGGATGTCTGAAAATAAATGGGGCATGCTGTACGACCTGTTCCCTGATGTATTTGCCGAAGGGTTGGGGAGGTACAAGGGCCCCCCGGTTGCGTTTGACTTAGATCCGTCAGTCAAACCTATTAGGTTGAAGTATCGGAAAGTACCTGTGTCTCTCAAACATAAGGTGGAAAAAGAGATTGACAAACTAGTTGAGCAAGGGGTTTTAGAGCCAGTACCATACAGCAAATGGGAGACCCCGATCGTAACCCCTGTCAAATCAGATGGGTCCATACGACTATGCGCCGATTACAAATGTACGATTAACAAGGCGCTGCAGCAACATTCGTACCCGGTCCCGGTAATAAGCCACATTTTGGCTTCCCTGGGGGGTGGCAAGATTTTCGCCAAATTTGACCTGGCCCAGGCATACCAGCAGTTGCCTGTCACCCCGGAGGCTGCCGAGGCCCAAACAATTGTAACCCACCAAGGGGCTTTTAAAGTGAACAGGCTGCAATTCGGGGTCAACGTAGCACCTGGGATTTTTCAGGGCCTCATGGAACGTCTACTAAGGGGGGTACCTGGCACAGTGCCCTATTTTGACGACGTGCTGATTGCGGGCGGGTCTGAACAGGAACTACTGGACCGGGTTAAAGAGGTCCTCAGGCGTTTTCAAAATGCCGGTCTCAGAGTTAAGCGCTCAAAATGCACGCTCGGGGTGGAAAGTGTGGACTTCCTGGGGTTTCGCATTGACGCAGAGGGAGTCCACCCCACGGATGAGAAGGTATCTGCAATCCAAAACGCCCCCAGGCCGGTGAGTAAGAAGGAGCTCCAATCCTTTTTAGGACTCCTGAATTTTTATCATGCGTTTTTACCGCATAAGGCATCAGTGGCGGCCCCTTTGCACGCGCTTTTGCACAAGGAGGCAAAATGGAAGTGGGGGCAGGCCGAGGAAAAGGCTTTTGTGGGAGTCAAGGAGCTGCTGACATCTAATGCCGTACTCACGCATTATGATGAACACAAGCTCCTGGTGTTAGCTGCTGACGCTTCACCTTTTGGAGTAGGCGCAGTTTTAAGCCATCTGATGCCTGATGGGAGCGAAGCGCCTATCGCTTTTTATTCTAGATCACTATCTGCGGCAGAGCGGAACTATGCCCAGATAGACAAGGAGGGTCTGGCGTTGGTAGCGGCTGTCAAAAAGTTCCATGATTTTATTTTTGGCAGACGATTTTTGCTGGTCACTGACCACAAGCCGCTACTGGGGATTTTTGCGCCCGATAAGCAATTGCCAAACATCATGTCCCCACGCATGCTTAGATGGGCGATATTTTTGCAGGCTTATGATTTTGACTTAGAGCACCGGCCTGGGAAAGCGATTGGGCATGCGGATGCCCTCAGCCGGTGCCCGGTGCCGGACATTGGCGCAGACCCTGCCCCCGCCTGTGAGGTCTTGGCAATTAAGTTTGAATGGATCTTATCTTTCCCATACCAGGCATAGGCGTGCCATCCCATGCTAAGATCATGTCCCTCTAGTGACAAAAGTCTTGTATCTTGTATCTATTCTGGCCGTGCCTCCTTAAAAACCAGCTTCCACAGAGGAGGGAGAAGTTTAATGGGATCTTTGGAGTACACCTGCTCTAGAGATGCAGTAACCTTCGTACAGGAGGCTGCCCATCACATCTCTGCATGAGCTACTGCTCGCTTTCAAATCAGGAGGCATACCCATAAAGGGACTCATTCAGAGACATAGGGAAGGGGTTCCTATGAAGATGAGTGTTCTGATACAG
The DNA here is from genome assembly GCF_001447785.1 of Gekko japonicus. Lineage (NCBI taxonomy): Eukaryota > Metazoa > Chordata > Lepidosauria > Squamata > Gekkonidae > Gekko > Gekko japonicus. The sequence continues at coordinate 404,006 of NW_015164698.1, forward strand.
TGTGGAAAGTAAGCCTTTTGAGGCATCTGTGGAAAGGACAACTTCAGTAATTTAGAAAATAGCATTCCAGGATCTCCTAGTGTCCTTTTAAAATACTAAAATCAGTCCTAAGCAGGGGTCATTTCCTGCAGGAGCGCACAGGAGCAGAACTCCGGCAGTAAAGAGCCCAGGGGGCAGGCACATGCAACAAGACCCACCCCCTGCTCCCAGCAGCCCTCAGCCAGAGCAAGAAGCAGCCAGGTAAGTTGCATAGCCCCCTCCTGCCCCCCCTGGTCCCAAACAGTCCAGTGGCACCTTTAAGACCAAGTTCTATTCAGGTACAAGCTCTCCTTCTTCTGCGAGGACAGATCTGTACGTTCCTCCTCCCCCCCGCCGCCCCAATAACTAGCAATCCAAAACAGTCCAGTGGAGCCTGAGCGGTGGGTGTTGCCTTCTGACACACTTCCAGTGATGTCAGGGGGTGTGGCATATGCAAATAAGTTATGCTAATGAGCTCCTGCACCTCTTTTTCTACGAAATGACCCCTGGTCCTAAGCCTGCTGTTTGCCCAGAGGAGGGCAGTTTGGGGTAGGCTGGCCAGCTGAGGGTCGGGAAACGTGGAAATTTGGGGGGTGGAGCCTGGGGAGGGCATGGCTTAGGGAGGGGAGGGACCTCAGCAGGATATAATGCCATGCAGTCCACCCTCCAAAGCAGCCATTTTCTCTAGGGGAATGGATCTTGGTTGTCTGGAGGTCAATTGTAATTACCGGAGATGTCCAGGTACCACCTGGATGTTGGCAGTCCTATCTTGGGGGGAGGTTGCATTAGGAAAATGTTGTGGGGAGGATTGAACCATTCTTCATTTCAGTACGGTGTCTGCTATCTCCCCCAGTAATTGCAGTTTTTAAAAGTACTGTAGGAGATCCAGACCCCTGATTAGGCACGGTTCCATCTAGTGTAGTCCTCAGCCTCTGAAGCTGGTGGCACATGACTAGGTTTGGCATCTGTGGGGCTGCACATGTGTCTCTCTCACACCTACACTCTTGGGCACACATGCCTGTGCAAACTCGCACACACTGCCCACCTGTGATTACTCGTAAACCTAGCTGAGAGATCCCAGTTCTCCTGTCTCGGTGTTTGCAAATCTCATCCCGGATGCAATTGTTAACGTCTGCAGTAAAAGTAATTAGGAGTTCCCAATGCAAATTGGAATTTGTAAAAACAAAACAAACAAACAAAAACAAAACAACAACACCCGGGTCTGTTGTAAGAGATTAATTCTGTGGCTTAATTGAAAGCAGAGGAGCAGAACCGGGTGTGTGTGTGTGGGGGGGGAACCTTCCCTGTATGAAAAGGACGGAGTCAACGTTGTCCATCATTCTCGCTCACTCAGTGGTTCTCCACATGGGTGCCCCCAAGACGCCCACCCTCATTTCTCTCAGTTAAGGGTGTAAAAGTTTATTCTAAATGTTTGTTTGCTTGCCTGCCTTTGCATTGGCCCTTTGCGGGAGTGTGAGGTTTGTGTTGTTGGAGGGGTGTTATATTAATTGAGAGCTCTTGAACAAGGAAGCAGGAGGCAAGACTACACCTGAAATGTACAAGCATATTGCAAGAAACAAATACAATAAAGGTTCCTGTTAGCTCAATGCACCAACCCACAGAGGAGGCTGCCTGCTGCTTCTCTGCATGATGTCCTGCTTGGGCCTTCCAATTACCCCCCACCGGGGATGGCCAATATGGCACAATTGGCATTGGATGACTGAATAATTTGTTATTAGGGGCTATTATAATTCTCACCGCATCCCACATCCCAAAAAAAGGATTCAGGGGAGGCTGGAACAATTTGAAAGTCTAATAATGGGTGTGGGTGGGGAGAGTCAGAAGAGGTCCCAACAGGATGCATTATGTGCAGGGGGTGGTAGGCTGGTGGGATTCAGACAGGCCAAGTCAAGGGTACAAAGTCAGCTGTGTGTCTCTCTTGTGGCCCCCTTCTAGGGTTGCCAAACTCCAGGTGGGTTCTGGAGATCTCCCATAATCACAACTGATCTCCAGATGACATAGATCAGTTCCCCTGGGAAAAATGGCTGCTTTGGAGGGTGGAGTCTCTAGAATTATACCCATGGAAGTCCCTCCCCTCCCCAAAACCCACCCTTCCCAGTCTGCACCAGGAAATTTCTGGTTTGGAGCTGGCAACCCTACCCCCTTCCCAGTCCGAACTATGCTGTGAATCCACCACTTCTCGATTGTCTATCGTTTAATGGCAAGTGAGTGACTTGATCTTGGATAACCTGCCAACCTGGTTGGATTAACAAGGTGGGTAGGGGCTTTCCCAGCTCTCCCCACTAGGCTGTAGGGTACAGGGGCAGGATGGTTCTGCTGAAGTGTGTGTGTGTGTGTGTGCGTGCGTGCACACGAGAGAGAGATTGACTGCAGGGATATCACTTCCCTTTCTCTGTCCCTCAGTGTGTTGGTTTTGAGCACGTGTCTGGCATGAGACTAACTGGGGACTCTGTGGGTGTAATGTCCACTGCAGCACCTGCTCAGACTGGCTGAATTGGAGCTCTCCAGGCTGGTTGTTCTGGGGGACCTCATGTGGAGGCCTCTCAGATGGAACCAGCTCACATTTTCATGGCTACCATGACAAGCAAGTGCTGTTGGTGTCAGAAGGAGCCCAGAAGTCACAGCTGACCTATGGCACCCCTCCATGGGGGTTTTCAAGGCAAGAGATGTACAGAGGTGGTTTGTCATGGCCTGCCTCTGCGCAGCAATCCCTGGACCTCCTCGGTGGTCTCCCATCCAAGCCCCGGCCAGGGCTGACCCTGCTGAGCTTCTGAGATCTGATGAGACCAGGCTAGCCAGAGCCGTCCAGGTCAGGGCTGACAACTCGGGGACTGTCTGAACTGACACTGTGCCTGATGCGCGGAGCAAAAGACATTTTCAACCTAAATGTGATGTTTAGGACAGGGAGAGAATGAGAAAAAAATTGGCACAAGAAAAGAGAGCTGGTACTAAGCCAGATTCATGGGGTTGTTTCTCAAAAGGGGGGTGTTACTGAATTCCTTTACTACTCTGATTGGATTTCAGAGTTGGAATTTATTCCACAGGTCCTCAAGGTGAAATTAGTCGTCATTTTCCTAACCCAAACAGTGAACTTCAGTAGTGAAAGATGACATTGAAACTGATACCTGTGCTTGTATAAAGATAGTTATGTGAGAAAATGCTGTACACATTATATTAAAAGGGAATGAAGTAGGAATACTAGCAAAGAAATAGGGAGGATGAAGCCCCAAAACAACAACAACAGCAACAATAATAAACAAACTAAAAGAAACAAGATGTTGGTCCATTCCTGATCAAAATGGGGATACTCAAATCAGACCAGACCGCTTTAGGAATTCCGCCAGAAAAGTGTGACGTGGGCACTTCTTGGGGTGGATAATCCCTGTTTTTGTTCCACACCCAAAGCTTTACTCAGTTGTGAACGGAAGTGTGCCTACAATTTCAATTTAAAATAAAAATGTGCCTCCGCTGTCAGGCATTTAGGAAACACTGAGAGGGAATCATGTCTGTCAAGAGAAGTTAATATAAAAGGTTCTCTCTTTGTTTTATGATGAATGCCGGTCTGATTTTCACAGATTTCTGAAGTGAATGCCCATTTCCTGCAACCAGTCTGGTTGATTGTCTGGGTTGGGTCTGGGCTTTCTGGATTGGGGGGGGGGGATCCTGAGCCCTACCCATGATTTGGGGGAATGCTCATTCAAGCAGTCTTCATTGGGCCCCCTGATCATAAGAAAAGCCCTATCGGATCAGACCTGAGGTCCACTTTCTATTTCCAGATGCCTCCAGGAAGTCCACAAACAGGCCAAGGAGGCACAGATTTCCTTCCTTTGCTGTCCCCAGCATCTAGGGGCATAATAATGAACACGGAGGCCCCCTTTAGCCTTTAATTGTTAGATCTCTCCTCCAGAGAGCCAGTTTGGTGTAGTAGTTAGGAGTGTGGACTCTTATCTGGGAGAACTGGGTTTGATTCCCTACTCCTCCACAGGCAGCTGCTGGTGTGACCTTGGCTCAGTCATAAATTCTTTCAGAGCTGTTCTCTCAAGGGCAGTCCTCTCATAGCTCTCTCAGCCCCACCTACCTCACAGGGTGTCTGCTGTGGGGAGGGGAAGGGAAAGGAGATTGTAAGCCACTCTGAGACTCCTTTGGGTTGTGAAGGGCGGGGTATAAATCCAATCTCCTCCTCCTCCTTCTCTTCTTCTTCTTCTTCTTCTTCTTCTTCTTCTTCTTCTTCTTCTTCTTCTTCTTCTTCTTCTTCCTCTTCCTCTTCCTCTTCCTCTTCCTCTTCTTCTTCTTCTTCTTCTTCTTCTTCTTCTTCTTCTTCTTCTTCTTCTTCTTCTTCTTCTTCTTCTTCTTCTTCCATGGATTTAGCCAATCCTCTTTTGAAGCCGTCCAAGATAATTTAACTCAGAAGACCATTATATCTACTACTGTGGCCAGGAATCTTGTAGAAAAAATGGTGTGGCCTTTATAGTCAACGAGAGAGTGCAAAAGTCCGTTCTGGGATACAATCTCAAAAATGACAGAATGATTTCAGTCCGATTCCAACGCAAACCATTCAACATCACAGTAATCCAAGTCTATGCCCCAACCACTGATGCGGAAGAGGCTGAAGTGAACCGGTTCTATGAAGACCTACAACACCTCATAGAACTAACACCCAAAAATGATGTCCTCATCATCATAGAGGACTGGAATGCTAAAGTAGGAAGTCAAAAGGTAACCGGAATAACAGACAAGTTTGGCCTTGGAAAGCAAAATGAAGCAGGGCAAAGGTTAACAGAGTTTTGTCAAGAGAACACACTG
>NW_015164698.1:409136-453360 GCF_001447785.1 Gekko japonicus
ACTCTACACATGGGCATCACCAGATGGGCAACACCGAAATCAGATTGACTATATAATTTGCAGTCAAAGATGGAGAAGCTCTATCCAGTCAGTAAAAACAAGACCTGGAGCTGACTGTGGCTCAGATCATGAGCTACTCATTGCAAAATTCAGACTTAAACTGAAGAAAACTGGGGAAACCACTAGGCCATTCAGGTTTGACCTAGATCACATCCCTGATGAATATACAGTAGAGGTGAAGAATAGATTCAAGGGTCTAGATTTGATAGATAGAGTGCCTGAAGAACTATGGATGGAGGTTCGTGACATTGTACAGGAAGCAGCAATCACCACCATCTCAAAGAAAAAGAAATACAAGAAAGCAAAGTGTCTGTCTGATGAGGATTTACAAATTGCAGAGGAAAGAAGGAAAGCGAAAGGCAAAGGCGAAAAGGAAAGATTTACCCAACTGAATGCAGATTTCCAGAGAACAGCAAGGAGAGATAAGAAGGCCTTCCTGAATGAACAATGCAAAGTAATACAGGAAAACAATAGAATGGGAAGGACTAGAGATCTCGTCAAGAAAATTGGAGAAATCAAGGGAGCGTTCCATGCAAAGATGGCCATGATAAAGGACAAAAACAGTAGGGACCTAACAGAAGCAGAAGAGATTAGGAAAAGTTAAAATATATTTTTATTGGTTTTATCCATTACTTGTACACCACCTATTGTTCAACTTCTTACAGTTTTCTTCCCCCCCTTCCCTCCCTCTTCCCCTCCCTATCTTCATATTGTCCTAGGTGATGGTATCCCAGCTGAGATATTCATTTTTTAACATATTTTTAATTGGTTTTATCCATAACTTTTACACCACATTTTGCTCAACTTCTTACAGTTTTCTCCCCCCCCTTCCCTCCCTCTTCCCCTCCCTATCTTCATATTGTCCTTAGTCCTTTATCCCCAGCCACGGGCACAAAGTCTGAATCTTCCACTGAATGTCTTTTCTTCCTTCTTTGGATATCCAGTCTGTGTAGGTCTTCCATCTTTTCCGGACTTCTGTGGATTTTCCTTCCCATGTTAACTCCTTATGTAGAGTTGCAGATAGTTGCAGATAGCTGTGCCAGTTTTCAACCATCCACTTACTTTTATCCTTCCAACCCAAAGCTATAACTGCTTTACCCGCCAATATCATAGCCTTGACTAAGGTTTGATTATTCTTGTCCAGAATCGGGCTTCCCATTGTGATTATCAGCATTAAGTTGAATCAAGATCCTACAAGCTAGGCTTCAACAGTACGTGGATAGAGAACTACCAGAAGTACAAGCTGGGTTTCGAAGAGGTAGAGGAACTAGAGATCAAATTTCCAACATTCGCTGGATTATGGAGAAAGCAAGAGAGTACCAGAAAAATATCTACTTCTGCTTCATTGACTATGCTAAAGCCTTTGACTGTGTGGATCACAACAAACTATGGCAGGGCCTTAAAGAGATGGGAGTACCAGACCACCTCACATGTCTCTTGAGAAACCTGTATAAGGGCCAAGAAGCGACAGTTAGAACCGGATATGGAACAACTGATTGGTTCAGCATAGGAAAAGGAGTACGACAAGGATGTATATTGTCGCCTTGCTTATTTAATATATATGCAGAGTACATCATGCGAAATGCTGGCCTGGATGAATCACAAGCGGGAATTAAGATTGCTGGGGAAAAGATCAACAACCTCAGATATGCAGACGATACCACTCTGATGGCAGAAAGTGAAGAGGACCTCAAGAGCCTCTTGCTCAGGGTAAAAGAGGAGAGCGCAAAAGTGGGCTTGAAGCTCAACATCAAAAAAACTAAGATCATGGCATCCGGCCCCATCACTCCTTGGCAAATAGAAGGGGAAGCTGTGGAAGTAGTGACAGACTTCACGTTCCTGGGATCCCAGATCACCGCAGACTGTGACTGCAGCCATGAAATTAAAAGACGCCTGCTCCTTGGGAGGAAAGCGATGGCGAACCTAAACAGCATGATAAAAAGTAGAGACATCACCCTGCCAACAAAAGTCCGCATGGTCAAAGCAATGGTATTCCCAGTAGTATGTATGGCTGCGAGAGTTGGACTATAAGGAAGGCCGAGCACCGAAGAATAGATTCTTTTGAACTATGGTGCTGGAGAAGACTCTTGAGAGTCCCTTGGACTGCAAGAAGATCAAATCAGTCAATTCTAAAAGAAATCAACCCTGACTGTTTCCTGGATGGCCAGATAATGAAACTGAACCTCAAATACTTTGGCCACCCAATGAGAAGGGAGCACTCACTGGAGAAGACCCTGATGCTGGGAAAGATTGAAGGTCAAAGAAGACGGGGACGGCAAAGGATGAGATGGTTAGACAGTGTCATCGATGCAACGAACATGAAATTGAGCCAACTTCAGAGGACGGTGGAAGACAGGAAGGCCTGGGGTGATCTGGTCCATGGGGTCGTGAAGAGTCGGACTCGACTGTGCGACTGAACAACAACAAGATGATGGCAATGAATTCCATCGTTTCATTAATGCACTGTGTGCAGAATAGGGATGCCAGCCTCCAGGTGGGACCTGGGAATCCCCCAAAATTACAGCTCATCTCTAGACTACAGAGATCAGTTCCCATGAAGAAAACAGATGCTTTGCAGGGTGGCCTCTAGGACTTTGTACCCCACCATGGCCCCTGTCCTCTCCAGGCTCCATCCCCAAACCTTCAGGATTTCCCAGCCTGGAGGTGGCAACCCTACATCCCACATAACACCAGTGGCCGGGGGGGGGGGGAATAGGGCAAGCCTGCTGGAGAGGGGTTTTCTTTTGTCCCTCCTGAATTTCCTACCACTCAATTTCAGGATATCGGTAGTGGTGAGAGAAAAAGTCCTCACAGGCCAACTTTTGGGAAAGCTGGCACAATTTACAAGACTCTGTCATGTCCCCTCCTGTTCTTCTTTTTTCTCCGAGCACTCCAAGCACATTAGCTTTTCCTCATAGAAATGGTGCACCAACCGCCCTGGCCCTTTTGGCTGAGGATGATCTCCCGCGGCTTCCAGCCTTTTGGGGTGCCATATCTGCAGGACCGTCTCTCCCATGATGTCCCCTGGAGAGTCTTGAGCTCAGGAGAGCAACATCTGCTGGTGGTCCCCATCCCAAAAAACATCCACTTAGCCATGACCAGGGCCAGATCCTTTTGGGCTCTGGCTCCATCCTGGTGGAACATTCTCCCAAGTGAGAGCAGGGCCCTGCCGGACTTGCTTCGATTCCGCAGGGCCTGTAAAACAAGAGATGTTCCGCCAGGCCTTTGGCAGAGGCGGCGGGCATCCAACCACACCGGCCTCCCCTGCCTCATCCTGCCTTCTCTTATTCCATCTCGCTCCATCTCATGTCACCTACGTTTGTGTAGTGGCAGGGTATTGCCCACCCTCTTTGCCTCCAGGCCCAATTGGTCCAGGGTTCCTGGCCATTTTTTTCGCCTCTTTCTGGGCAAAGGGCGGGGATTACTGCCATGTGTGTGGGGGAGGTAGCTGTGACTCTCCTGCACTGTCCAAGGGGTTGGGTTAGATGACCCCACGGGATCCCTTCCAGCTCTACGTTTCTATGGGTGATGGTGCTGCAGGCTCAGCTTTGTGGTATGCAGTGAGGTCATGGCCGTGAATGTGATTGGCTGGTATGGTGATGAAAGTGGACTGCACTGGCTGCAATGGGCCCAGGGCCAAAGCAGAGGGTGAGAGAGCCAACCGGTCTGTACAGCAGAGCCTTTCTGGTCTGTCCCACTGAATGCTGCGGGGAGAGTGGCGGCATCTTGTTGGAACTGTGCTCACCACTGACTCCTTTTTCTCCTGAACTGCATCTTCTTCTGCCAGTTGGGTTGGACTGGCTGCCAAACCCTGAAATCTTTAGCTAAAGCCATGTAGGCTGTTCTCTCCCTTTCCCCTCTCCCAGTCTCGCCTATAATATTCACAATTGCTTTGAGTATTGCAAATTAGAGCATTTCCTCCTCGCTTCTCTGGGGAGGGAGCTTTGCCAACTAATAGATTTAAGCTGTCAATACGCTGTCCTGGCATCCCGAGCCAAACACTTCCCTTTGCTCCATTTGAACTTATTTCTTTTTGGCCCTTCAGGAATTCCCTGCCTTGTCTCATCAGATCTCAGAAGCTAAGAAGGGTCGGCCCTGGTTAGGACTTGGATGAGAGACCACCACAGAAGTCCAGGGTTGTTACACGGAGTCAGGCAATGATTTTTTAAAGTTATTTTCTTACTACAAACACTGGAACACTAAACACTAAACTAAAATATTAAGCTAAACAAGGATCATATAAAACGATTAAATGTTAGTTTGCTTAAAGTTCCCTCTATAAAAAGATTACTGGAATATAGCTAGTTGCTACTGCTTCAATTACAAACTGGTATTATATATTTGTTTCGAGCAAGTACATTTTAGAACAATTAAACTTTTAAACTTATACAATTCTGGTAAATCTATTTCTATCCTTCATATTTCTTTTTATCACATTTCCATTTGACTTTCAAGACTTTGGGGAGCGCTACTCCTTTTTCTGATTCAGATTCCTCTTCTGGATTACTACTCGCCATAGATTCCGAATCTCCCAACCCATATGTGGTGCTTTCTTCTTCCATATCTTGTTCCTCTGCTGTATCCTTATCGCTCGCTGGGTTTTGTTGCTGTTCCAAGAACATCTTCGCTTTTAATACAGAGTCTATCTTTTCTTTTTTATCTTTCTGGTCTGTCCCACTTCTGGTCTGTCCCACTTTTATCTTTCTGGTCTGTCCTAACCAGGGCCGACCCTTCTTAGCTTCCGAGATCTGATGAGACAAGGCACTTTGATCCCCTCTCCTGAAGCGGGCGTTGCGTACAGCACTAAAGGATCACACTGAGCTGGGATGTCAGCTTAAAATCACCATTTCCTGACCTCATAAGACAAAAGGGAAAGATTTGGACCGAAGGAGGCAGTGCAAAAACCAAGATAAAAAACAAGGTAACGAATATCATTTTGCTTACCGGGAAATAGTTGAAGGCGAATGTTGAAACATCCGGACTAGCGATAATGAACTTTAAAAGCATTTGAGTAATGTTGGAGAGTAAAAAAAGTTGATAAAAGAAGCAAATTTTTAGAAAAAATGAAACTGTTTAACATTCCTGTGGTGGTTGGAGAGATAAGAGACTGAAACTTACATCTGAGAAAACGCGAGATTACGAGAAGGGGAAGGTGCTGAAATAAACAAAAAAGGTGGTGTTCTGGAAGTGACGTAGAAGGAGACTAGAAAAGACGCAGAAGTGCGGACAGACGGGAATTCGGAAGACTGGAAGAAGACCGGAAGGTAAAGGGACGGACCGGAAAAAAAGGGAGGAAGAAAGAAGAGGGACACCGGAACTCTGAAGGAGAAAGCAAACAAGCGGATGGACAGGAAGTGACAGGGGAAAGTGGACTACTCTGGTCTAGAAAACCACAGAGTTGAAGCGCCCAACATTTTTGGGAGGACTAACTTTTAAAATTAGAATTTCTGGCTGGGACTTAACATTTGAAACAAGAAAATAGAGTGGTTCGGCTAAGCGAATAAAGGACAATTGAACTGTGTAAGTGAAACTTTATTCTAAGTTGGTAAAGTTTTAACAACTTTTAACAACGGATTTAAGACAGAGACAGAGAGCTGCTACATGGTCAAGCCTGAAGATGGCTAAGGTCAAAGACAAACAGGAATGGCAAGCAGCAATGGGGGCTATGGAAAAAAGGATGCCCATTCAAGGACTGGGAAAGCAGATGGAGGAAGTTCAGGACAAAAATATGGCCACAATGAAAGAGCTGGTAGTTTCAGAGGTGGCTAATCGCAAAAAGGAAGTGGGAGAAATTAAAAAAGAATTCCAAAGTCTATCACAAAAGACTGCTGAAATAGAGCAAAAAGCACAAGAAATGGACAAAAAAGTTGAAACAGTGGTGAAAGAAAATCAACGGATAGATACAATGATGGAATATAGAGCTATGCAGACCCATCTTAGATTGAGAGGGGTTGAAGAGAAATTAGACGAGAACATCCGCATTAGGGTAATTGAAGCCTTTGCAGAATATCTACAAGAAGAATTTGATGACATAAAACACAATTTTGACTTGATTTACAGAGTGAATTCAGCTTATGCTCAACAGAAGAACCTGCCAAGGGATGTGATCGTACAGTTACTAACCAGATGGATGAAAGAGGATATATTTAGGAAGCAATTCACTGAACCACTGGAAATGGAAGGAAAAAAGATAATAATAATGAAAGAGCTTCCTAGAACAATTATCCAAGATAGGAAAAAATTTAGGAGGCTAACAGACAAATTGAGACAATTGAATATAAGATACAGATGGGAAATACCACAAGGAGTAAGTTTTAATTTTCAAAGTCAGAGACATACAATCAAGACAGCGGAGCAAATGCTCAGATTTATGCTGGATAATTCCAAAGACTTTGGAGATAAGTAAATCTGCAACATGATGGATTACAAATTAATATCATGGAATGTAAATGGACTTAATTCACCTAACAAAAGAAAAATTGTGAAACACTGGTTGGGAAAACAAAAATGTAAGAAACCCACATTAAAAAGCAAGATTTTAAATATTTGGTCGCTAAACAATTAGGAGAAGAATTTTACTCATTGGCAGGGGAAAAGAATAGAGGGACTGTAATATATATCAAAAAGGAATTTGAACCTAAAGAAATTTTCAAAGATAAAGAAGGATGATATATTGCCGTGGTAATGACTATGCATCAGAAGAAAACCTTGATTGTAAATATTTATGCACCTAGTGGAGCAAAAGAGAAATTTTTCGAAGATATGACGCAAGAATTGGACCAGGTGACCTATGATCAGATTGTACTAGTGGGAGATTTTAATGGTACGATTAATAATAAATTGGACCGGAAATCTAAAAAATCGGATGAAAAGCTAGGGAAGTTACCAAAAGTTTTTTCCAAGCTGGTCAAACAAGAAAAATTGGAGGATTTATGGAGAAAATGGAATCCCACAACCAAAGACTTTACATTTTATTCTAATAGACATGACTCCTTTTCTAGGATTGATATGATATGGACGACTGGTGACCTAGCTCTAAAAACGCAGAAAGTGGAAATTATGCCAAAAGTAAATTCAGACCACAACCCAATATTATGGATAACCAAAGAGGGGAAAAGAAAACCTAGATGGCGACTGAATGAAGATCTATTGGATCAAGAAGAAATTGTAGACACCATAAGTAAAGAAACTAAACTTTTTTTTCAAATGAACTTGACTCAAGGAATACAGATACAAACAGTTTGGGATGCTTACAAAGCAGTAATGAGAGGGCTACTAATATCATTGAACAGTAAAGAAAGAAAAAAAAGAGTGGAACAACAAACTAATATAATGGAAAAAATTCGAGTAAAGGAAAAAGAACTAAAGAAAAGACCGGGGGGAAAGAAACTATGCAGAGAGATCCAAATTTTACAAGAAAAATGCATTAATGAATCAAGAAATCTATTGGAATTTGAAAAAGCTGCAACAGAAATCATTCGAAGGGGCAAATAAACCAGGGAAATTCTTGGCGTGGCAATTGAAAAAACGACGGGAGAATAAAATAATAAATAAAATAATAGAAGGGGATAAAGAAATTGTGGACAGCAATGGAATTAAAAGAGCATTTTTCAAGTATTATGCAAATCTTTTTCAAAAGAAATCAATACAAGAAAAAGTCTAAAAATATTTGGACAAATTGAAGATGCCAAAAATTTCAGAAGATATTAAGAAAATGTTAAATAGTCCAATTTCGAAAGAAGAGATTTACAAGGCAATTGAGGAGGCAAAGTTAGGGAAAGCTCCAGGACCAGATGGTTTTACCGTAAAGTTTTATAAGAAATTTAAAGAAGAGCTAACCCCGACTTTTGAACTTTTTACAAATGAAATAAGAACAACAAGGAAAATGCCAGAATCATGGAAAGAAGCAACAATTTTGCTTATACCAAAAGAAGCACAGGACTTAACAAATGTGAAAAATTATAGACCGATTTATCTTTTGAATAATTATTACAAATTATTTGCAAAAATTATTTCAGAAAGATTGAAGATTTACTTGAAGGATGCTATAGAAGAAGAACAAGCTGGTTTTTTACCAAATAGACAAATAAAGAACAGTATAAGAATGGTGATGGATGCGATTGAGTATTATGACAACTTAAACTGGGACTTTATGTACTGTGTTATAGAAAAATGGATATTGGAGAACCATTTCAAAATATAATTGAGGCAATTTATTCGGAACAAAAAGCAGCATTAGTAATCAACCCGGAGGTGACAGAACATTTTAAAGTCCAAAAGGGGATGAGGCAAGAGTGTCCTTTGTCCCCGTTACTATTTATATGGATTTTAGAAGTACTGCTTGGACGGATCAGAAAAGACAAAGAAATCAAGGGTCTAACCAACAAAGGATTCACATATAAATATAGAGCTTTTGCGGACGATGTAATGTTTTTGGTGGGAGATCCCATACGGAATTTACCGTTGCTTATAGAGAAAATAAAAGAATTTGGAGACCTAGCGGGATTTTACGTAAATAAAAATAAATCCAAGGTAATGTGTAAAATATGACTGGTGTGAAACAGGAGGAACTACAGAAGTCAACACAGTGTGAAGTAGTCAAAAAGACTAAATATTTAGGTATTGATTTGACAATGAAGAATATAGACCTTTTCAAGAATAATTATGACAAACTTTGGCCCCAAATACCGCAGGATATAAAAAAAGGGAACACATTAAATTTGTCAATATTGGGCAGAATTTTGGTGGTTAAAATGAATATTTTACCACGTTTGATGTTTTTATTTCAGACTATCCCAATAGTGAAAGACTCAAAGATTTTAAATTCTTGGCAAAAAGAAATTTCAAAGTTTGTATGGGTTGGAAAGAAACCAAGGATTAAGATGAAGATTTTAAGTGACGCAAAAGAAAGAGGCGGATTTCAATTACCAAATTTTAGACTGTATCATGATGCAGTATGTTTAACATGGTTGCAACAATGGATTACTTTGGACAATAGAAAACTGTTGGCATTAGAAGGGCATGACTGCAACTTTGGTTGGCACGCATATCTATGGTATGGGAAAACAAGAATGGACAATTTTTTAAAGCACCATTATATCAGAAGAACGTTATTTGATACATGGACTAAATATAGAAGGTTCTTCCTGGATGAGAGATCACTTTGGATAGTACCGGCAGAGGTAATTAAACCTTATTCGATTCACAAAGGACAGGATTGGCTACAATATAGAGACATTTTGAAACCTGTTGGGAAGACGTTTGACATGAAAGCTGAAGAAGAATTGGACTTTAAGTATGGTTGGTTACAATATAGACAGATTTATGACTTGTTTAAAACAGACAAAAAAGATTTTGGGATTAGGAAAAAATATAATAAAATTGAAAATGTGTGGTTAGAAGGAGGTAAAAAGTTGATATCTAAAATGTATAAAGCAGAGGTCATTTTGGGGGGAACGCGGGGGATCGCAATTCCCCCGGGTGAGGTACGGGGGGTGGGGCACATGACGAAGCCCCGCCCCCTGCTTCCTAATTTAAAAGAAAATTGTTATAAGATGATGTATAGATGGTATATGACACCAAAAAAGATTGCAAATATAAATAGTAATATGTCAAACAAATGTTGGAAACAAAAAAAAAATAGAGGGCTCTTTTTACCATATGTGGTGGACATGTGACAAAGCAAAAAACTTTTGGGCTGAGGTCCATACAGAGATGGAGAAAATTATGAAATGTAAAATTAAGAAAGAACCTGAAATGCTACTTCTGGGACTTAAAATGGAAGAAGTCAACATTGCAAAACTGACTTTGACGTGGTATATGACTACAATTGCTAGAATGACATATGCTCAATGCTGGAAACAAGAAAGAACTCCCAGAATTTGGGAGTGGCTAAAAAAGTTACTTTTTATGGTTGAAATGGATAAAATGACAAGAAAGCTTAAGAATCAGGAAGCAGAAGATTTTTTTGCGGACTGGAAAGACTTTAAAGAATATTTAGAGAAATATTGGGATGTAAAAAACAACTTATTTTGCTTTGATAACTATTGAAAAAGGAAGGTTATTTAGAATAAGTTTAAATACATAAGAAGAACAGTTAAAAGATATGTTACCGGTAGAATTTGATCAATGAGCAAGGGGGAAAAGAGGGAAATACAAGATTTGGGCTGGAGGTTGGAGCACTGTGGGAAGTCAGAAGGGGTGGGTAGTTAGGAGAAAGGGATATATGATAATTTGTAAGGTGATGTAGAGTTTGATTTATTGATATATCCTAATAAAAATTGTTTTTTTTTAAAAAAAACAAACAAATAAACTTATGCTTCATTCCACGCCAGGTGCTGAGGAAGGGAAAGCTTTATTTTTGCTAGACCCCTTGTTCACTTGTCCGGTGTATGCCTCTTGGTGCCATAATGGTGCCGCCATGGTGGGACCTATCGGGGCTAAGAGGAACCTCAATCCCTTGGCCATGGCCTCGGGAGAGGCACCTCCAATGCCCCAGGCTGTGAGTCCCCTACAAGGACTTGGGGGGGGTCTGGATCAACCGGCACCCCCTCCCATCCACCGCATCATGGGCCGCTCCTTTCGGAGCTCCGAAGGAGCGTGCCCGCCATGGAAGTCACCGAAACTGGAAGTCCAGAGTCAGGCAATGATGAACCACCTCTGAATGTCTCTTGCCTTGAGAACTGCACAAGGGGTCACCATAAATTGGCTGCTTTCCACCACCAATACTGCTTTACTGGTCAGGATCCACATACATGTATGATCAAGGCTTTCCCCCCAAAAAAAGAGGTTCTGGAACTCTCAAGAGGGAAATGAAGGAGAAACACGTGGGATTCTTCAAAACAATATCAGGAACTTAGAATTTTGTTTCCATGAAGAGGTTCCAGAACTCTCTTCCACCACGTTCCCCCAGGGAAAAAAAGCCCTGTGTATGATCATTGTATAAGGAATAAGTAAAGGACAATTTTGAGTTGTCCACCACATTCATGCTTGCCAACTCATAATTGGGAATTTACTGGAGGTTTGGGGGTAAAGCTTGAGGAGGGCAGGGTTTGGGAGGCAGGGAGGGACCTCAGCAGGGTGGAATGCCACAGAGTCCAACCCCAAAGCTTGCATTTCTTCCAGGGGAACTGATCTCTGTAGTCTGGAGACCAGAAATCTCCCGGTTCCACCTGGAGGTTGGCAACATTAGCCATGACACTCTACCAGCAATCACATGAAGCCACATTGCTAGAAGCTGCAGTTGCCAATACAGTTGCCAAGGCAGAGTTTGGGGAGGGGACGTAATGTCCTAGGGTCGGCTGTCCAAAATGGCTATTTCCTCCATGGGAACAGATCTCTGTAGTCTGGAGACCAGTTGAAATTGCAGGAGAACTCCAGGCTACATCTGGAGGTTGGCAACCCTGCTAGAATCTGATCCCCATTTCCCCCCCCCCCAAAAGCCCCCAGCTATGGCAAGGACCGAGAACTCCTGTCTGAGAAAGGAAGCCACCTCTGATGTCTCTCTCTCTCTCTCTCTCTTTCTCTCTCTCTCTCAGAGGTGGATTAACAATGCTTGGCATATATATATGATGCCCTTGCAAAGGTAAAATTACAGGAGGCTCCAGAGTGACATCCTGTCTCTGCCTAAATGTTTGCACAGTGATCCGACAAAGCAAAGCTCCTGCGTCTGATTATTGCCGTTCTAATTACAATCTTGGCGCTCCAGTTGCCAGCCACTTCTTTTCTGAGTAACGCCGGGTGGCCTAGAAACAAGTTTCTTTTCAAGGTGGAAAAGGTGGATAAAAACAGGGGAGAGGAAGAGAAGAATCTGAGTTTGTCAGCTAAATAAGATCAATAATTGAAATATTTCTTTTTCTCCTTTGATATTTGCCAGCTTGAAAAGAAATGTCCACAGATCGATGGGCATCCCATTTTGTGGGACATTCACAGGCATGAAAAAGTTCTCCTTCCTTTTAATAAAAGCAACAAAAATGCCCATTATTTGGATGGTTCAAAACTGGGAAGAATCCTGCCTCCATTTCTGATATTTGCAAATGGAAAAACATTGACTTGAGTTGATAACACCAGTTTGGGGGGGGGGGAGTGTAGTGTTCCGTATTTATTGTGGAACAGACAAAATGCATCATAAAACCTGCAAAATGAAGTTTTCACTTGAGAAGGACCAAAATATCTTCTGGGTTCATCTCTTTACAGTATTTTTATTGTTGGCACATAAAACCCCCACACATCATTAAAGCAACATTTTACGTTCCGGCTGACATAAACAGCATTGTTTTCTTTGTATTGCCCGGTGAAACTGAGTGACAGAAGGTACGGATGAAACTTGAATTGGATGGAACACTGCAAAAAAACCTTCCTTCCTTCCTTCCTTCCCTCAAAACCTTAAAATCAATAAAACACAGCAGAAAAGGGATGTAGATGAAGTTCAGTATGAGATCACTTTTGGAGCAGTGTGATCAATGTGCATGCTTGCATCAGTAACAGCATGTGTGTGCGCATGTGCTCACAAGGATGTGCGAATGGGCTGAAGGTGGTTTTAATATATGCATGTGCTGTCAAAGCAGGACAAACTTGTGGTGGCCCCCAGCCAAGGAGCTTTCAAAGCAAGTGAGAAGCTGAGCTGGCCGGCTGTTGCCGTGCTCTGCAGAGTCCTCCTTGGTGGTCTCCCTTCCAAATACCAACCCTCCTTAGCTTCCAAGATCTGATGAGATCGATCTGTACTACTGCTTCCCAACCTGTGGGTCAGGAGGGACCCAAAAGTGGGTTGTGAAGCCTCTGGCAGTGGGTTGCAGCAGGCCAGCTGTCCCTAATGGAAACCACACACCCCGCCGCCCTTTCAATTGTTCTCTTTTGTCTCTCGGAAACCAAAATCTGACCCTGGAAACCGTAACTTCCATGTCATTCATTAGTTGGTATATTTTCTTCACTGTATGTACAGGTTGATCAAGTGGAATGTGTCATGATGGTTACTAGAGTGAGGTTCTTAGAATCTTAGGTGGGATTGAATCATGGAGAACGAGAGGCGGGTCAGAGGCTAGAATGTAACCTCCTTATGAAAGCCTGAGGTTCATAGCAGGGGCAGCTGAGCTCTTTGTGCAATGTTTGTTGGTTTCTCAAAAATATCTGGTTAGCCACTGTATAAAAAGGAATATTGAACTAGATGGGTGCCGCAGTTACAGTTTGCCTGCCCCCCCCCAAAAAAAAACCCCTGGGCCAGCCCTGGATGGATCACCATATCAGGTAGAACTGGGCTTGTGGATCACCATACTGGAAAGACTGGGAACCGCTGGTCTACGCCAGACCTTTCCACATCCCTGAAGGCGCTTTGGAAGTTTCAATTAATACAAAAACCAGCTGTGAGAATACTAGCCAATGCCAGCTTCTGCGATCATGCCTCCCCTCTGCAGGAAGAGCTGTAAGTGGCTAATTTATACATTACACTGTGCATGAGTCAGAACTGGGGTCCCCACCCTCATGCAGTGCACAATTCAGACTGCAACTATTGCAAACATAGAGAGATATAGGTTCAGACTTCCCCCCACCCATTACCATTTTTCCACCCAGGGTGTGGGGGGGCACAATTTGGTTGGTTGGGGGAAATTCCATATTCCCTGGGATTAGGGTTGCCAGATCCCCTGGTGAAGGCAGGAGTCTCCCCCCCCCCCAGGCCCCACCTCCCTCCCACCAATCAGCTGGCTAGTGGGGGAAACTCACTCAGAAAAGGAGAGAGATCCAGTGCCGTTACCTGTGTGACCTGGAAGTGACACCATTACTTCTGGGACATCGGGGGAAGCACTCTGCTATTTGGGCAAAAACTCTATGATAGAAGTCAAATTTACCACAGAGTTTTTGCCCAAATACCAGAGTGTCACCCCGACATCCTGGACATGATGACGTCACTTCCGGGTCATGTGGACAGTAACGTAGACAAGTCACTGTATGAAGGCTAGGCCTCCCTGCTGCTCCCAGTATGTCCCCACCTCACACACACCCCAGTGGTTGCCAGGAGGGACCTGGCAGCCCTACCTGGGATACATGTAGATTTCCCCAACTGGTCACACAGGGCTGTTTCAGGTTGGGGAAAACAGCACTGGAAGAATGCTGGAACCTCTTCTCCACATGGTTCTGACATGTCCTGTGACCCAGATATCTGGGTCTGTTCTTTGGCCATGTGTTCCTGCCCATCCACTGAGATTATCGTTGGAGCCCTTGCTCCCCCTTGGGCCATTTCCAGAGGTGGGTAGGGTAGGGTTGCCTCCCAGAATTAAAACTGATCCAGAGTACAGAGATGAGTTCCCCTGGAGAAATGGGCTGCTTTGGATGTTGGACTGTGTACCATTATCCTCCACTGAGGTCTCCACTCTCCCCAAACCCTGTTCTTTCCAAGGCTGTAAGGTAAAGGTAAAGGTTCCCTTGCTCGAAAGTCAGTCGAATCCGACTCTAGGGTTGTGGTGCTCATCTCCGTTTCAAAGCCGAAGAGCCAGCGCTGTCCGAAGACGTTTCCGTGGTCATGTGACTGGCATGACTAAACACCAAGGCACACGGAACGCTGTTACCTTCCCACCGAAGTGGTACCTATTTATCTCCTTGCAATTTCTTGCTTTCGAACTGCTAGGTTGGCAGGAGCTGTAACTAGAGATGGGAGCTCACTCCATCATGCGGCACCCGAGTCTCGAACTGCTGAACTACTGACCTTCCACATCCTGCAGTTCAGCATCTTAACCACTTGAGCCACCGCAGCTCCTCTGGTATGGTGATCCATCCAAGGCTGTACCTCCCCCCAAAATTGGGAAATTCCCGGAGACTTGGGTGTGTGTGTGTGTGGAGCCTGGGGAAGGCAGAGTCCACCCTCCGAAGCAGCCCTTTTATCCAGGGGAACCGATCTCTGTCGTCTGGAAATCTGTTTTAATTCTGGGAGGTCTCCAGGCCCCACTTGGAGGTTGACTCTAGAGACCCCGCATCTCTGGTGAAAAGCCTTTTAACTGGAGTCACAGAACTGGGAAATGCTGGGGCTAAGTAGGCCAACGTCCTTGAGTCAGTGGCCCAGATGCCCAGCCAGACTGCCAGCTGCCTTTCACAGGTGATGCTATTTGGGTCCGTGTCACGTAAGGCTTCAGCTGCCCATTTCCATGCATTCAGCCTCCACTAAATGGACAGGACATTCTTCTCCTGGCCTGTTGGCAACTCTAGTGCCCAACCTTGTAGCCCCTCTGAGTACGTTGGGGATTTTGGGGAAGGCTAGTGGTCACCACCCCAAAATGACTGCCAGGGAGCAGGTGTCAATCACAAAAGGTTGGGAGATCCCAGCAGTTGGGGATGAGAGCAACAAAAACCATTTCCTCTCAGGAAAGGCTGCCGTCTGTGGAGATTACAGCTAGGCTGGAAAGAGCTCATTGGTCCCAGATCAGTATATTTTCACATCCTGTGGGGGAAATCATGAATCCCTCTGATGTGAGCAGCACCCAGCCATGGGCCAGTACTGTCTGGCAGGCTCTGGCAGTCAGAGTTTCAGAGCCAGAATTGGCCCAGGACCTCTGGTGCACCTGGGGGGAGGGGAAATTGAAAAGCAGCCATTCTCTCTGTGTGTGTCTGTGGGAGGGGGGGGCGAGTGAGTGAGCAGGTGGGCATGCAACCATTTGTTCCAACCCAATGGGGGTGGGGGTGAGAAAACAAATGCCAAGTGACTGCAGTTCTCCAAGTTAGGTTAGGAATCTTTGTTTTCTTATATTTCTTAGAACCTGCACCCTAATCCTGTACCCTATATCCCTTCAAGAGATGTTGATAGTAGAATGAACCGTCTTGATTACTCCCCATGAGCCTTGCGGTGCCACCCTGGTTGATGTTCCTCCTGGCATCAAATCAGTGAGAGGGGAGTGCTCAGAAGTTGGTGGTGGCTCCTGAAGAAGAAGCTCTTGAGAGGGCTGGTGGGCAGTGAAGGATTCCCACAGAGAAGGTTGTGATTCCCGCAGACAAAACAAATCCCCGAAGCCTCTGGGCAGGGTTGTGTCTCCCCTACCCAGGGGCTTGTTGCAGGGCGGGGGGGGGGAGGGGGGAGAGATGTCAGGGGGCGTGGCATATGCAAATAAGTTATGCTAATGAGTTATGCTAATGAGCTCCGGCAGCTCTTTTTCTACAACAAGACCCCTGGAGAGGGGAGTCCTCAGAAGTTGGTGGTGGCTCCTGAAGAAGAAGCTCTTGAGAGGGCTGGTGGGCAGTGAAGGATTCCCACAGAGAAGGTTGTGATTCCCGCTGACAAAACAAATCCCAGAAGCCTCTGGGCAGGGTTGTGTCTCCCCTACCCAGGGGCTTGTTGCAGGGCGGGGGGGGGGGGAGAGAGAGAGAATCCTGGGAGGGGCTGAGGCAGGACCGTTACAGCAGCTTCCCACCAGCATACTCCTGTAGCGGATGGAGCACTTCTTGCAGATGCAAAAGATGATGCCTCCTGGGCTCTTCTGAAGCACGTCTTACTCCAAGGAGATGAAGGAAGCTGAGGTCCATTTTTTGACTGGGGTTTCAGTTTCCAAAGTAAGGGGAGGGTTTGCTCCCTCTGTGCCTACAGGGATAGGTTTCCATGCCCAGACACAAAAGAACGCCTGCATCTGTGGGCAAGTTGAGGGTTAAGAGCCCAGATGTCTCTCTCCAGGATGAGCTCAGGGCTTTACTAGTCAGTCAGCTGGCAGGAAGCCAACCTGAAGCTCTCTCTTTCTTCCTGTTCATGCTTGCACCCGCAACTCCTGGGAGACTTTGGGGACAGGGCTGGAAGCAGTGTCACTTCTAGTTGATGGTCTAGGAATCCCCTAAATCTCTATGGTAAGAACCACAGAGATTTAGGGGGACTCCTAGAGTGCCCTCCAACCTATAGTCAACTTTGGGGTTGGATGCCATTCCCTATGCCCTTCTCTCCTGCTGCAACCATCAGCAGCGATGGGCAGGCAAGTATGGTGGTGGGCAAATGGTTGCTGGTGGTGAGCAGTTGGCAAGCCCTAATTTTATTCCTAAAACTGAAACAGAACAAATGGGTGGGCACCACTACGCTCACAGGCACCAAACTGGGGGTTGCTAAGGAGACTTCCAGTGTTCATATGATAGGGTTTCTTGATTATTGCAGAGATGGAAGCCACGGACCAAGCCCGGCATCCCTCTTTCAAGTCAAGCGAAGACGTCTCCGCACTCTGGGCAGCAAGAGGACATGAATCGTGAGTCTGCAGTCATGCCCTGCCTGCTAGATCTCCATTTGATCTGCACAAGTCCCTGTACATTGTTTTTTAAAAAACGGCCCTCCCAATGAAGAATGATTTGAGACGCGAAGCCTATTAAAGCGACATGACAGAGCATTTCTCTGCCACCTTCCTTTCAAGGATTTCAAAGCCCTTCGCAAACATTACTTAACTAAAACCAACAGCACCTCCGGGATATGTTATTATTCTATTATAATACTAATTCTGGAGGAAGATGCAATGAGTTGCGAGGAAACCGGAGCGAGCGGAATCCTTCTTACCAAAGAACTTTTATCTGTTCTCCCCACCCCTGCCCCCCTGAGCAATGTCTGCGCATCTTGCAGGTTTTCATTATGATTTTTATTCAAGATTCATACAGGAGCTTTTAATGTGCAAAGTGTTTAACATACCTTGTCTCACTCATCTTTGCAATCGCCTTGTGAAGTGTTGTTGTATCACCCCCCCTCCTTCCTCCCCACTTCCCCCAAGCAAAGGAATTCAAATTCAGAGCAGCTTCCGCAACATTAATTTAATTTTAGGAAAAACCGAGCACTGGAGACTTATCAATTTTTAAACAATCTGTTTCTCTCTGAGCTGAAACCGATATTTGCAAAGATCCAGAATTCAGCAAAGTTATCCAATTTTGCCACTCAGATTTTGAATACGATTAGGTGTTAACAGCAAAATTGGAAAGGTTTAGACTTTTTTTGGCCTCTTCGGATGCTTTTGAGTTTGACAGGCCTCAAACAAGAAATCATTTCAGCTGTCAAATACTGTTTACGACTGATAAAGGACTGAGCCCTCCCTGGCTTGATTTGCAGGTTGATGGTGAATTGAAAAATGATTCAGGCGGGTAGCCGTGTTGGTCTGAAGCAACAGAAACAAAGTTGGAGTCCAGTGGCACCTTTAAGACGAACAAAGTTTAATTCTGGATATAAGCTTTTGTGTGCATGCACCATTAAACTTTGTTGTTCGTAAGGTGCCCCTGGACTTGAAAAATGGTTCACTTTTTAAAAACTCTTGGAAGTATGCTAAATTGTATTGCACATCCTTGACATTTGCAATTATCCCAATGCTTTCCCACAGTGCTCCCTGTTCCCCCAATCTACCATTGGCTGAGACTGATTCCGCAAAAACAGTTGTTCTGCCCTCAGTCTTCTGCTTACCCCCGTTGTACTGCTCAATTTCCCACTATGTGCTGCGTGGCCACATTTTTACCCTCCTCTCCCCTTGATTTCCCCACATCTTCTTGATCCTTAAAAATAAGGATCAAGAAGATGTGGGGAAATCAAGGGGAGAGGAGGGTAAAAATGTGGCCACGCAGCACATAGTGGGAAATTGAGCAGTACAACCAACGGAAACAGGAGACCGAGGGTGGACCAACTGCTTTTGTGGAATTGGTCTGAGTCTACTCGACAGAAACTTCCCCCAAATATGTGCTTTCCTTGAATGTCCCATGCTTGCTGAAGATTGGAGCAGCTAGAAGAAGCTTCCTGGCTTGTCTCTACAGTTTTCCAGCCTGATCTGTTTGCTGGCCCACCTCTCCAAACTGAGCATGTAAATCCAGTGTTCTAAATGGGATGGAAATACTTGGCACAGCCTCATGCTGCCTCCTGGGAAATGTAGTCCAGTAAATTCCGAGCATGCACCAGTGTAGCGAATGCTGCAGGCCATTTGCAGAGCAGGTAGAAAAACAGCACGTACATTCAAAATGTAACTTAAAAAAAAATGCTGCATGCTCTTCCTTGGGGCTCCAGCAAGCAAGCTAGAAAGTTGTGGCAGCTACCAGCTGAATGCGGAGACAGTGCAGATGCTGAACTCCTTGAAAAGGTGTTGATTTTGAATTGCAAACAAGTCATCAATGTGATCCTATGTGGTGCTCAGCTAGTGGCAGCCTACGCTGCAGACAAAGTAAGTTCCATTTTTGAATGCCTCATTTATGAAAACTGAATCATCCCTAATTCCCATTGCCTGTTTTCTGTCAAATATTAATGGACACTAAACACCACTCCATGTTATCTATGAAAGGCTGGAAGAAAAAAGAAGGCATTGTTACAAGTCAGCTGTCGAGTATTTAAGATGGCTTCCACAAGGCTCTGGATTCTTTAGAAATTGATCGGAGTTCAGCAACAGGAAGATCAGTAATGGTGGATGAGTGTCCCCAAAAGGCAGTGGGGGCTTGCCTTCAAAATGAGAAGGGACAATTTTGAGTGTCTTTTACCTGCTGTTTTGTGACCCCCAAATCTGCTTTTTAAACTTTTTGCTTCTCCTATGATTTGCATTCAAAATGTATCCCTTTTCCAACATTATTTCAGCACCCATAAATCACCATATGCATTATATTATATTAATATATATAAATGTTGTACATTGTACATACCAATACTGTACATGGTGCATATAGAATCCAGGTGGCTTATGTATTTATTTATTATTTAAAACATTTCTATGCTGCCTTTCCACCCAATCCGGGTCTGCAATGCAAAACCAACCGTGAAACACCATCAAAATGAAACTGCTGAGGAACCCGTAAAGGATTACAGAGAGAATTGAGACCTAGACTGTATCAGCAAGCTGCCAAAGAACTTTGTGTAATGTATGAACTGCACATGCATTGGTCCCCCCTCCTTCCTCCCCCTAGCGATACCCAACTGCTTACTCTATAGTGAGCTAGAGTGTGAGAGAGCTTAATTGTTTATCTTTTAGGAACCGTTGATCCTCAGGCTTTGGGCGCGAATATGATAACCCACCCGCGCGAGCGGGAACCAAGTCCATTGGTTATTGTCATTATGAACCTGCTTTATTATCCTTTGCCCCGACCGTTCTAGTTATTCCAAACAGTGAACTTGCTCCAGTTTCTTCATGGCTTCAATAAATATTACTTTGCTACAAATGTGTATTTGATTGACAGCTGTGGATTCGGACATTCTGTTTGGAATCCCTTTTTCTCTATCGTGCCAAGTCTACTGATAACAGTATGAGCGGCTCCGAGGAGGAACCACCTAAGACGGAACCTGGGGATGGGAACACCCCGGTTACCTCGACCCCACCGACTACGACAACGCCGGCATCAGGGGCCGAAGGGGGGGCCATCCCGAAAAGTGCTCCGCTGACTTGGCCGTTCACTCCATTGCGCCTAGCCAAACCAGCTTGGGACAGCTGGAGTAACTTCGATGCGTTGGGGGCTCGGGAGACCTTCTCCCACAGAGGGGGAAGTCTCAGAGAAAGTTTATACGACCAGGGGCTCCTGGCAGGGCAGCGGCGGCAATCGATGGGGACCCAATTCGAGCAGATTGGGAAGCCGTGGATGACGAGCCGCCCAGATGTGCAACAGGGCAAACTTGCACCAGACCTGGAGATGGAAGAGAGGGTAGAAGATATCGATCGAACCCTCCAACAGTTGATGCAGACGGTGGAGGAGGTGTTCCAAGCGCTCCCAGATTTGGTGGAGTGGTCGGTCGAGACTGCCCTGGCCCGAAGACCCGCTCCCCAAGCACCGCCCGCGGCACCAGTGGCTCCAGCGAGACCGGCACTTCCTCCGCCTGCAGGGCCAGCTCTCCCAGCGCCCGCCCCCCCACCGCAACCGGGGGCCCCGGGGCCGGCGGTTGGGCCAAGGAGAGCGCGCCTGAAGGACCTGCTCGAAGCAACCTTCGACGGCAACCCAGAGGAGCTGGCCTATTTCGTGGTACGAGTGCAGAAATTCGTTGCTCTACATTGCCACCTGTTCCCAGATGACGGCAGTCAAATTGATGTGGTGGCGGCACGTCTGAGAGATACCGCAGCAGCTTGGTACGTGGGGCTGCACAATGCGAGGGGTCCGGAACTGAGAAATATGTATGCCTTCATGTGGGCCCTGCGAACGAGGTTCGAAGATCTGAATGCAGGGCAGCGGGCCAAAGCGTTCTTGCGCACTTTTAAACAGGGGCGGCAGACCGTTCGTGAGTATTAAGCCGAGTTCCAAAACCAGGCGGCCAAGCTACCAAACTGGCCCGAACATGTCCTGGTAGAAATGTACCGTGTGGGGCTGAACCCGGAGATCCGGGAGACAGTACTCCGGTTGGTAGACCCAGTGTCTCTACTGGCCTGGACCCAAAAAGCGGAAAGCGCTGAAAATTGCCTGCAAACCTTATGTCTCGACATGGCAGCGGGGGGGGGAAGGTGAGCCAACACCTCCCTCCAAAGACCAAGCCACCCCGCCTGACGGAGGCTACACGGGAGCAGCGGATGAGGCAAGGACTATGCCTAAAGTGCGGAGAAGGGGGCCACTTCGCAGCGGAATGTGGCCAGAAGACCCCACGAAAGAAACCAATGGAGACCAAACCACGCTCGGCAACTCCGGCCAAAAAGGTGCTGGGAAAGCCCAAATTTGCAAAAGAACTTCAGGCATCCCCAGAGGAAGATGAAGGAGAGTCCAGCAAAGCTGAGCATGAGCCGGCGGGAAATGACCTGGTCCTGCCGTAGAAGGCGCACAGCGCCAGGACCCTCCTTCGGAGGCGCCACAATGTTGGATCCCCAAGCATCGAGAATAAATCCACGTTTTCAAGAAAAGCAAAATTTATTTCAAAGCGTTGAAGACATACTCAAACACGTTCTTTGTTAGAACTGGGGATACACAGTTAGGTCAAGCATAATAAAGGAACTTCAAACAGATACAGATCCAATGAATATCTTTCCCGCTGGCGGGCTAAGGAAACGGTTGCGCGCCCAGTACATGAGAACCAGGCAGAACATCAGACAAAACACAGGTGCAGTAGTCCTGGGAAAATCAATAGGCAAGCATTACAGCATCTTCTCCCCCACACAACCTCCAGCAGTTATCTTTTGCATTCCAAAGCAGGAGCAGGATGATAGAAGCCAAGCCGGGTGTAACAGGGAAAGGATATGTACACAGAGGTCACAGAAAACAGAATGGCAGCTTGCTGACATACTGCCCCCCTTAAAATACACTTACAACACACCTCCCGGCCTGGGCGGGAGACCTCCCGGGCTGGGCGGGAGACCTCCCGGTTTGTCCGGGAACCTTCTGTGGAAACTACGGATCAGGTAAGGGGCCCGAATATCCCCTTCTTCCACCCATTCGCGGTGCTGGGGACCGAAATCAACCCATTCGATAAGGTACCAGAGTTTACCACGTTTCACTTTACAATCAAGGATATCAGCTATTTCAAAATGTTCATCCCCTTCCAATATGACAGGCGGAGGAGGAGTAGTCTCTGGTCTCCAAGGAGACGGTCCAGGATCCTTCTTCAATAGACTCATGTGAAAGACAGAATGCAAGGCACGTAAATTCTTAGGCAAAACAACATCAACTGCCACATCATTTATGACTTTACGCACTTTGAACGGACCAATGAACTTCCATCCCAATTTTCTGCTAGGCCGCAGCATCTTAATGTTCTTGGTCGAGACATACACAAGATCCCCAGGTTTCAGATCAAACCCCACCACCCTACCCTTGTCTGCCTGGGTCTTGTAAGCAGCCTTGGCTGCGTCAAGTGTTTGGCATAGCAGCGGCCATGCTTTTTGCAAGGACATACACCATGTATCAGCATCCCCCACAGGACGTTGGCCCATCCCCTCCAAGAAAGGGAGGGGGGGACTGTCGTAACCAGATACAGCTTTATAAGGAGACATGCCTGTGGAGCTATGGACCGTATTGTTATAACAATATTCAGCAAGAGGCAATAATTCACACCAATCATTCTGTTGATAATTAGTAAAACAACGCAGGTATTGTTCCAGAGTCTGATTAACCCTTTCCGTTTGTCCGTCAGTTTCGGGATGATACGCGCTGCTGAGCCCTTGTTCGACCCCTAAAATGGAAAGAAGTTCCCTCCAAAATTTAGAAACAAATTGGGTCCCCCTGTCAGAAATTAACTTAGCAGGTAATTGATGAATTTTCACCACGTGGGACATAAACGATTTCGCCAACCTCTGAGCTGTAGGCAAGGAAGGAAAAGGCACAAAATGAGCTTGCTTAGAAAACAAATCAACAACCACCCAAATAACAGTGTTCCCTTTGCTCGCAGGGAGGTCAGTAATAAAGTCCATGGACACCACTTCCCATGGTCTCGACGGAGTAGGAAGTGGCTGCAGTAAACCAGGAGGCTTGCCCATCCTGGGTTTAGTTAAGGCACAGGTTTGGCAGGACCTAACAAACATCAAGAGGTCTTTGCGCATTTGTGGCCACCAGAATTGCCTGCGGATGAGTTGCAAAGATTTAACGAAACTCCAATGCCCTGCCAGTTTCGAACCGTGAGCAGACTCCATCACCTCCCTCCTCATCGAAATAGGCACATACAATTTGTCTCCAGAATAAATCAGACCTTCAGGGCTACGGACACAATCAGGTAATGTCTTAAGGGAGGCATCATCCTCAGCAGTAAAAGCAGAAAGATATTTCTGGACCCAGGCCCCCCCTCCCACAGGGAACAGGGAAGGCGAAGTCTCATCAGAGTGTGGAATCGTTCGCGCCTGCGCCCGGGTGACTACGGCCCCCCCCAGATGGGAGGGGGAAAAAACAGAGTCCATGATGATCTCACGCTGACTGTCATGTTGTGGGAGGCGTGAAAGCGCGTCAGCCAGGGAATTAGCCGCCCCCGGGAAATGACGAAGTGTGAATCGAAACTTAGCGAAGAAGTCCGCCCAACGAAGTTGCTTAGCGTTGAGAGAACGGGGGGATTTCAGCATCTCCAGATTCTTATGATCAGTCCAGACTTCAAACGGCAGTTGCGCCCCCTCCAGCCACTGCCTCCAAGTGGAGAGAGCCAGCCGGATCGCTGACGCCTCCTTTTCCCAAATCCCCCAGTTTCGTTCGGCATCAGAAAACTTTTTAGACACAAATGCCAGGGGATGTAACCGACCATCTTCCCCTTCTTGCAAAATAGCGGCCCCCATAGCCACATCCGAGGCATCAGTTTGGACAATAAACTTCTTAGATTCATCAGGGCGCGCCAGCACCGGCTCGGAGGTGAACATCAGTTTAAGTTTCTCAAAAGCCTCTGCGCAAGCAGGGGACCATTTAAGCGGGGCGCCAGGTTTCGTAGCATCAAAACCCTTCCCTTTGGTCTTTAGCAACTCAGTCAGGGGAAGGGCAATTTGCGCGAAATTCTGGATGAAATTTCTGTAAAAATTGGCAAATCCGAGGAACATTTGCAATTGTTTGCGGGTCCTGGGGGGCTCCCAGTCAAGCACTGCCTGAATTTTAGCAGGGTCCATTTCAACCTTCCCCCCAGAGATGCGGTATCCCAAAAAGTCAATGCATGTCTTGTGGAATTCACATTTTGACAGCTTAGCAAACAAGTGGTGTTCATAAAGTCGCTTAAGGACCTGGCGCACCAATTTAATATGCGACTGGAGGTCCTGAGAGTACAGCAACACATCATCAAGGTAAAGGACCACTCCTTTGAATAGAAACTCATGTAGGACCTCATTGATTAGGTTCATGAAGACCCCCGGAGCCCCTTGAAGGCCGAAGGGCATAACGAGGTACTCAAACTGCCCCAAAGGGGTATTAAATGCAGTCTTACTTTCATCCCCCTCCCGGATGCGCACACGGAAATATGCATCCCGGAGGTCAAGTTTCGAGAAGATCTTGCCCTTGGTGGCCTCAGCTACCAAGTCCTTAATTAATGGGAGGGGGTAAGCATTGGACAAAGAAACAGCGTTCAAACCCCTATAGTCAGTGCACAACCTAAGCCCCCCGTCCTTCTTCTTTCGGAAAAGTACAGGCGCGGCGAAAGGGGAGGAAGCCGGGCGAATGAAACCTCGGGCTAGGTTTTTATCAATAAAGTTCCGCAGTTCGACTTTTTCAGCCGGCCCCATCGCATAAATTTTACCTTTGGGTAATTTACAGTCAGGCAAAAGTTCAATAGCACAGTCAGTCGAGCGATGAGGGGGCAATTCGTTAGCTTCCTCTTCGCCAAACACCTTTGCCAAGTCTCTATACTCTCGAGGCAAAGAAGCTAACTCTTCCGGTTGCAAAGTGCCGCAGGGGAACTGTGTGGTCGGCTGGTCCCCCCACGAATCCACCCAGCAGTGATCCACACACTTAGCCGACACAAATTTGACAACCCCTTCTTCCCACAAGATGTAAGGGTCATGGGTAAACAACCAGGGACTCCCCAGTACTAAGTCGAACTGCGATTTAGGGGTGACAATGAAGGACCTGGATTCCCAATGATCTCCCGCCCCCAACCGCAAAGCCATAGTCTCGTGCGTACAAGGTTCCATGGGTGCCCCATCCATCTGAGTAAAAATGATGGGGGACTTCAAGGGGACTATCCCCGCTTCCAGTGCAACTAACACTCTAGGGCTGATGAGATCCCTCCCACACCCAGAATCAATCAACGCTCTTACCCTAACGTGGGTTCCTAGGAGCGGATTCATTAAGGAGACAGTCACGAAAAATAGGGAAGGGGTTTCTCTCACCACCTTGGGCGCAGCATTAGAATGGCCTTGTCGTTTTGCGCCTCTCACAACAGGCCGTTTTCGTTTTCCGCCGGTTCAGCCACCAGCTCTTCTTCAGACTCGGTGGCAGCCGGTTCATTTTCCCCCGAACCTTGGGCTGCCTGCAGAGCTTTGGAGAAACGCGGTTTAGCCATCCCCTTCTTCCCCGACAGCGGTGTCTTCGGGCTTGGGGTAGGCGGCTTGTCTTTGACTTGACGGCTGCCACAATCCACAGCGAAATGCCCCTTCTCCCCGCACTTGAGACAGAGCCCCATCTTCATCCGTAGTTCCCTTGCCGATTCCGACAGGCGTTGAGTCTTGGGTTTAGAGGCACCGACAGCGGCGGGTCTGTTGGTCGTAGCAGCCAGGTCGAGTTTGATGGTGGTGAGCCGGTCTTCTGCATTTTCAGCTTCTTGGGTCCAGGCCATCAGGGAGACAGGGTTGACAGTTTTCAGAACCGTTTCTCGGATTTCTGCGTTGAGACCCAAGCGATACATCTCAGCCAATATATGATCAGGGTAGTCTCGGAGCTTAGCTGCTTGCTTGTGGAATTCCAGAGTGTACTCGCGAACCGACTTCTTGTTCTGGCGGTAGGTCCGGAGGAACGCTTTAGCTCTTTGACTCGCGTTGACATCTTCGAATCTCGCCCTCAGCGCCCACATGAATGCTCGCAAATTCAAAAGTTCCGGACCGCGGTCGTTGTGCAGTCCAACATACCATGTGGCGGCGTCTCCTTTCAGTCTTGCCGAGATGACATCAATGAGACCAGCTTCATTTCGGAACAGGTGTCGACTCTCTTCTACGAATTTATGCACCCTCACCGTGAAGAAAGCGAGTTCATCCGGGTTGCCGTCGAAGGTAGCCTCCAGCAGATCCTTGGGTCTGGGTCGTGGAGGCCTCACCAACGGGCCCAGCTGCCCCGGAGCTCCCCTGGGAGGGAAACCCGGTACAACCGGTGGCCCTGCTGGTATTGGCCTCAGCGGCGGCGGCAGACCCGGCACCGGCGGACCCCCTGGCATCGGCGGCTGCGCAGGCACTGGCGGAGGCGGTCTCACCGGCTGCTGGACAGGTACCTGCTGCGCGGGAACTCCCGGTGCTTGCAGCGGCTGAGCAGGCATCGGCGGCGCGGGAAATCCCGGTGCAGGAGCAACTTGCAACTGCGCGGCGTGTGCGTCCAGGAAATTGGCCATTCTAACGTCCAACATTCCCGGCAGGCCTTCCATCACATCCTGGAATGCCCGCATTAAGTCTCTCACCGAGTCTTCCAGTTCTGCTAGACGTTCCCCGGTAGTTTCCTCCGGGATGGGGTCCCGAGGGCGATAATCCGGGGGTGGGTCGTAGTCCTCTTCCGTTTGGAAGGCTCCGGTGCCCTCCTCATCTTCTGCGTGACCACGCGGTCCCGACGGCTCGAACATCCACTCCTCGAGGTCCTGCTTGGGGCTCCCCTTCTCCGAGGTAGACCCAGGTTCCGGGAACAATCCCTTGTCAAACAGACTCTCACGTAATCCGCTCCCCCGACGGGAGTACACCTCACGGGTGCCTTGGGTGTTGTACATAGTCCAATCATCCTGCTGGTGAGTCTTCCGCGGACCCCATTGCGAAGGGGTCGGAGGCGGCCAAGACAGATGTGCAGGCAGGCGGGGAATCGTTCCCCCCACGGCACCCTCCATCGAGGCTGCAGTCGTGAACACCAAAGACGCGGAGGTTTGTGGGACCGATCCCGAGTCCCCCTCCGTGTTAGGTAGATTTCCCTCAATTCCGCTCATGATCTTGTCAGATTCGGAACGATAGGAAAAGGGAGTTCTAACAATATGTTGGATCCCCAAGCATCGAGAATAAATCCACGTTTTAAAGAAAAGCAAAATTTATTTCAAAGCGTTGAAGACATACTCAAACACGTTCTTTGTTAGAACTGGGGATACACAGTTAGGTCAAGCATAATAAAGGAACTTCAAACAGATACAGATCCAATGAATATCTTTCCCGCTGGCGGGCTAAGGAAACGGTTGCGCGCCCAGTACATGGGAACCAGGCAGAACATCAGACAAAACACAGGTGCAGTAGTCCTGGGAAAATCAATAGGCAAGCATTACAGCATCTTCTCCCCCACACAACCTCCAGCAGTTATCTTTTGCATTCCAAAGCAGGAGCAGGATGATAGAAACCAAGCCGGGTGTAACAGGGAAAGGATATGTACACAGAGGTCACAGAAAACAGAATGGCAGCTTGCTGACACACAAGTGGTGAGCGAACCCCCCTCCCTTTTCTTTGTGACTGTGTCATTAATGAATCCCCTGTTGGGGACTCATGTGTGCGTAAAAGTGCTAATTGACTCGGGGGGACTTGATTAGCCCAGCGGTAGTATCAGGCTTAGAAGTGGGGTTGAAAAAGTTAAAAGACCCTTTGATTTTCACTCAGATGGATGGATCCCCAATGAAAGACCCCTGCCTGTACGAGACTATGCATTTACACATGGGGGCGGGAGAGCATTGGGAGCAACATTCTTTTATAGTCACCCCAGACTCCCGGTTCTCTCTGGTCTTGGGGGCCCCCTGGC
The DNA here is from genome assembly GCF_001447785.1 of Gekko japonicus. Lineage (NCBI taxonomy): Eukaryota > Metazoa > Chordata > Lepidosauria > Squamata > Gekkonidae > Gekko > Gekko japonicus. The sequence continues at coordinate 437,421 of NW_015164698.1, forward strand.
TCTACAGTCACAACCCGTATATATTATGGGAGGAGGGGAGGATTGACTTCATGTCACCCAAATGTAAGGAGCACAAGTGGGATGCGGGATGGGGACACATGCTGGAGAAGGACTCCCCTTTCACGCTCCTCACTCAGGAAGAAATCTCCAGTTTACCCCGCGAGTACCGGGACTTAGCCCCAGCGTTTGGGGTGGAGGAAGCTGACGAGCTATCCCTTGACAGACATTCAGACTGCAGCATCGAACTAATCCCGGGCGCCAAGCTGCCTAAAGGGAAAATCTATGCTATGGGTCCGGCTGAGAAAGAGGAACTCAGAAAATGTATTGACAAGTGTGAGCTTCTCCAGCCTTTCTCCCTGGCTGGCTGCCCGTAGCCGTGTCGCCTGCTGAAGCATACGAGCAATGAGCCGGCCCCAACGGGACGCGGGAGTGATGCGGCTTGAAACCGGGGTCTTCTTCACAAGAGGGAGCTTGCCTCAGAAGCGGACCAAGCAGAGGGTTACGTCACCCTCTTAGTCCGCCCTGGGTTTTGGCTGTCTTTCTGCTGGGCTGCTCGACTCTCTTCTCTCTCTGCTTCAGCAAAACGGCCACAGCTGCAGCCAGCCCAGTGTTTCCTCCTCGGCTTGCTTTCCCTCCATTTTTATTCCCCCTTTCATTGCCGGCACTCCCGCCTCCCTAGCCATGCCCCCTTCTAAAGGCAGGGACGCCGAGGCTTCCTGCCCCGCCTTTCCGTCCCCCGGATCCCCGGGTTGTTGGCGGTCGGGGCTTGCCGCTGCGTCAGCCACCCGAGCCCCTGCCATTGATCGGGGGTGGGCCCGTGCGCACCCCACTCGTTGGTTGTGGGCTTGTTCGCCCGAGCAGCCCCCGCTGTGAGCCTGCCCGCCCGCGTCCTTCGTGGGGCGTCCTTCTCTGGTCCCAGCTTCAGCCACCCATGCCTTGGCCTCCGTCGCTGTTGCCTCTGGCCTCCGTGGAAGAGCCTCTTGTCTCCGGTGAAGAGTAAGTGTTGCCGGATGGCTGGCAGGGGGGTGGGCGAGGGCGGAGATTCCTCCTCCCAGAACCGCCACATCCTGGGCGCCGGTGGGACAACAAGAACCTGGATAGGGGATTTATTCGACCAGCCACATCCCTGTTTGCTGCGCCGGTCCTCTTTAGGAAAAAGAAAGACGGTGGCTTGAGACTCTGCACGGATTACCCGAGTTTGAATGCAGTGTCATCCACCAACGCCTACCCAATGCCTCTGATTAAAGACTTGCTGGCAGAAGCAGCAAACAGGAAAATTTTTTCCAAGCTTGATTTACGAGACGCTTATTTCCGAGTTCGCATCAAGGAAGGTGATGAGGCGAAAACCGCCTTCAATACCCCTCTGGGGCAGTTCGAATATCTGGTTATGCCCTTCGGGCTTCAGTGGGCCCCAGGGGTCTTCATGAACCTGATTAATGAAGTGTTGCACGAACATTTATTTAAGGGGGTGCTTGCTTACCTTGACAACATTTTACTGTACTCCCCTGATTTGCCCACCCATGTAAAACTGGTCAGGAAAGTCTTAAGTACGTTGCACAAGCACAAACTGTTTGCCAAGTTATCTAAGTGTGAGTTCCACAAGACACACATTGACTTCCTAGGCTACCGCATTTTGTCAGCAGGGCTGGAGATGGACCCGGGAAAGGTGCAAGATGTGGTGGGGTGGGAGGCACCTAAAACTCGGAGGCAGTTACAAGCCTTCTTAGGATTCGCCAATTTTTACAGATCATTTATCAAAAATTTCGCCCAAATCGCACTCCCCTTAACTGACTTATTAAAAACTAAGAGAAAGGGCCAGGAGGCCACGAGGCCCGGGGCGCCGTTGGAATGGTCGGTGGAGTACGAGGGGGTGTTCCGGCGGTTGAAAGAGCTATTCACTTCTGAGCCGGTGTTAGCCCACCCCGATGAGACTAAAAAGTTCATTGTTCAAACTGACGCCTCGGATGTAGCCATGGGGGGCGATCCTACAGGAAGGGGAGGATGGGTTGTTGCACCCGTTGGCTTACATCTCTAAAAAATTCACAGAAGCTGAGAGACATTGGTCTGTGTGGGAAAAGGAGGCGGGGCAATAAAGCTAGCGTTGTCTACGTGGAGGCACTGGCTAGAAGGGGCGAAAATACCGTTTGAAGTGTGGACTGATCACAAAAATCTTGAGACTCTGAAATCGCCCCGGTGTCTAAACGCCAAACAGCTGAGGCGGGCGGACTTTTTCTCCAAATTCCAGTTCACACTCCACCATTTCCACGGGTCCGCTAACTCGCTTGTGGACAGGTTGTCACGCCTTCCCCAACACGCCAGCCAAAGGGACGTCATAGTGGACTCGATTTTCACTCCTGCCCAATTGGGGGGAGCAGTTACCACTCGGAGCCAAGCTGCAAAGATCCCCGCCTCCCCCCCTTCCCAGCCGACAACCCCTCCCCTCGCGGCTCCATGGCTGAATGAGTTTCTCGCTGGATTTTCTGAGGAGGACAATTCCTTGGTGCAGGGGGTGGAAGATTGTTATGTGGGGGAGAACGGATGTTGGTACAAAGACGGTAAAATGTGTGTACCCCTCGCAATGTGGAAGAAGATCCTGGAGGCAGTTCATGGGTCGAAATTGGCAGGACACTCGGGATTTGTTAAATCACTACAACTTCTTAAACGTCAGTTCTGGTGGCTGCACATGCGAAAAGACTTCACAGCATTTGTGCAAACCTGTCAAATGTGTGCTATGAGCAAGCCGAGGGGCATAAAGCCACCGGGACTGTTGCATCCTCTCCCTACCCCCAGCAGACCCTGGGAAGTAATATCGATGGACTTTATCACGGACCTGCCACCCAGCAAAACCAAAACGGTGATCTGGGTGGTAGTGGACTTGTTTTCAAAGCAAGCTCATTTTGTGCCTTTCCCCTCACTCCCGACAGCCAAAGCACTGGCTAAAGCGTTCTTCACTAACATTGTACGCCTCCATCTTTTACCTGTGAAGGTGATCTCTGATAGGGGTACACAATTTGTCTCCAAATTCTGGAGGGAGCTTATGGAGATTATGGGGGTGGAAAGGGGCCTCAGCAGTGCTTATCATCCAAAGACTGACGGGCAGACTGAATGGGTGAACCAAACATTAGAACAATATTTAAGGTGTTTCACTAACTAACAACAGGATGACTGGTGTGATTTACTTCCACTTGCTGAGTACTGTTACAATAATACGTGTCACACTTCTATTGGCATGTCCCCTTTCAAAGCAGCATATGGTTATGACAGTCCCCCCTTGCCGTTCTTGGAGGGTCAATCTGAAAGGATATCAGGGGATGCCAACACATGGTGCCAATCATTGCAACAAGCCTGGCCAATTCTGTGCAAAACTTTAGAAACAGCTAAGGCTGCTTACAAGAAACAGGCTGATAGAGGAAGGGTGGAGGGTTGGGCTCTACGGCCTGGTGATTATGTGTATGTGTCTACTAAAAATATGAAACTACTGCGTCCCAGCAGAAAGTTGGGCTGGAAATTTATAGGGCCATTCAAAGTGAGAAAAGTGATCAATGACGTGGCAGTTGATGTGGAACTTCCTAAGAATTTAAGGTCTTTGCATTCTGTATTTCATTTCAGCCTCCTTAAGAAGGACAATGGGTCTGGCCCGTGGCGCCAACAGCATCCACCTCCCCCCCTATATTGGTGGATGGAGAAGCGCACTATGAAATCGCCAACATTCTGGACTCTAAGTTGAAACATGGAAAACTCTACTATTTGGTAGAATGGGCTGATTTGGGACCCCAGCACCGAGAATGGGTGGAAGTAGGGGATATTCGGGCCCCTCACATGCTCAGAGACTTTCACAAGAAGTTCCCGGGGAAACTGGGAGATCTCCTGCCCTGACCGGGAGGTTGGGGGGAAATGTATTTTTAAGGGGGCAGTATGTCAGCAAGCTGCCAAAGAACTCTGTGTAATGTATGAACTGCACATGCATTGCTCCCCCCTCCTTCCTCTGAGACTGTCCTCTCATTCCTTGAAAGAAGCAGCCACAGCCACGGATGGGGATGAGGCCAGTAGAGCCCCACAAGGAGGACGGAGCGGCCAAGACAAGCTGAAGGTGGAGAGCTCTCTCTCTGTTTCCACAGTGACACACAGTCTCATGGGCAGCAGACAGCTGGCTGGGCTGAAGGCTGCAGATCCATTCTTCTAGTGATGGCCCTTTCCTCAGGCGCAAGAAGATTTCCCCTGAATGTCTGCATCAGGGGAATTCTCTTGAGAGGAAAACATCACAAGTTAGCTGAACCGATCTGAAATATTCCGCCCCCAAGGAAGTGACCACCTAAAAATGGACAATGAAGAAAATAAGAAGTGTGGAAAGGAAGGAGAAACCAGTGTGGCAGGAGAATTCATGTGAGAACGCCAAAGTTACAGGTACAAAAGCTTGTTTTAATAAGGAATGACAGATGTGAGGTTCAGCCAAAGGAAACAGTTGGGTTTAAAGAGGGATTTGATTAAGGGGGGTGGGTTGCAACCTATAAGGGTATTGTGTGGGAGTCTGAAGCATCTAGGATCAGCAAGGCCGGGACTGGATCCCACCAAAGACCTTCATGCAACAGTGGGTTGGAAGAGTCGGGGTCATGGGCAGAGATATAGCAGGAAACAAGGGCCAGAAGTAGGGTTGCCAAGCTTGGGTTGGGAAATTCCTGGAGATTTTTTTTGGGGGGTGGAACCTGTGGCGTGTGCAGTGTGGTGAGGGGAGGGAGCTGAGTGGGACATGATGCCATAGAGTCCATCCTCCAAAGCAGCCATTTTCTCCATGGAAATTGATATCACCTGTAATTCTGGGAGATCTCCAGACCCCACCTGGAGGTTGACAAACTAGGGAGGACAGGGCAGGGCACAGCTATGAGGGTTCTGCTTGGAGTACTGCTGCAGGCCGAATAATTCTGCATGTCAGCTGTCAAACATCGACAGAGCTCATTTGCAGGACATCAAAACTTTAAACCAAATATCAAGGTATGCAAAACAGATTTTGGGTGTATATTTGAGCACTCCAAGGAAAATTTGGTTGAAAAAATTCTCAAAGACCTGTGAGGGTGAAATGTTGATATCAAATTCATTTGCAGCTTATTTGCAGATGCCCAGGATCATGGGAAGGAATTTCAAACAGTGTTAGAAGTTTTCCCCTACAGGTTTAAGAAGGACATTTCCCCATGGCTTACCTCACACAAGAGAAAAGAGCTGAAATACATAGTATAAGGAAGTTCTTGGAATTGAGTCGCAGATAGGAAACCATCCTAATCTGACTGAGACACTGATCATGAGTTGATCACCCCTATTTTGGGAGGTTGTACTGAAGGGATCTGACAAAAGGAGAAAAAGAGAGGAAGAACTGATAACAAAGCAGCCACCACACCTCAAAAAGGATATTATAGCATTGGAAAAAGTGCAGAAAAGGGCAACTCGAATGATAAAAGGGTTGGAACACTTGCCCTATGAGGAAAGGTTAAGGCGGTTAGGGCTCTTTAGCTTGGAGAAACGATGACTGAGGGGTGACATGATAGAGGTTTATAAGATTATGCATGGGATAGAGCAGGTAGAGAAAGGTAGTTTTCTCCCTTTCTCACAATACAAGAACTCGTGGGCACTCAATGAAATTGCTGAGCAGTCAGGTTAGAACAGATAAAAGGAAGTCCTTCACCCAAAGAGGGATTTACACATGGAATTCACAGCCACAGGAGGTGAATTCCGAAGAGGGAATTGGATAAACATACAGAGCAGAGGTCCATCAGTGGCTGTTAGCCACAAGGTATAGATAGGAATTCTCAGGCTGGGGCAAGTGATGCAGTGTATTCTTGGTGCTTGGGGGGGGGGGCAACAGTGGGAGGGCTTCTAGTGTCCTGGCCCCACTGCTGGACCTTCTGATGGCTCCTGGTATTTTTGGCCACTGTGTGACACAGAGTGTTGGACTGGATGGGCCATTGGCCTGATCCAACACTGGCTTCTCTTATGTTCTTATATGAGAGAGAGAGAGAGAGAGAGAGAGAGAGAGAGAGAGAGAGCTCATTTATAGTTTGTTCCCTTGGCATTCAGTGATATTAGATGTTCCATTTAGCTGTCATGGCTGCTAATAACTGAGGAACCTCTCTACTCCATGACTTGCCTGCTCCCCTTTGAAGACCATCTAAACCAGTGGCTATTAGTACACCATGTGGCAGCGACTTGCACAAGTTAATTGTGTGAAGAAGGATGTTCTTTTGTTGGGCCTCCAGCAATATAATTCATTGTCCTCAGTACTGGGGGAGTCAAACTCCTTAGTCTTTCTCCTTGAGTGCTCCATCATGGATCAGTTTGGTTCAGTTCAATTTTTATTATAATTAGCCATCAGTTTGGTTGTCCTTTTCCTGTCCTTTCCCCCTGCTTAGCAATGTCCTTTTTGAGGCTTGGCACCCAGAACTACATACTGGATTCCAAACACATCAAGCTTTAGAGCTGGTGTTTGCAGCTCCAGGAACCATGCAGGACCATTGATCTGATGTTGGGAAGCAACATTTGGGGACACATCCAGATGAGAGGAGAAAGCTGAAAAGAATCTGCTCCCAACCATTCTCCTTGACATTCTGCTCTGGGAGTTGGTATCAAATGTTCTCCAGATGTCCTTGGAAAGCTCAAATGTTTGCTGAATATTCTCCAAGTTTTTGGCATCTGTGTTTGATATCTTTTATTTTTATAGCTGGTGTGTAACGCTGTAGTGGCTAACCTGCAACCATATTAATGTTTGACAGCCTCCATCGAATGCAACTTCTGATGCCTGCCAAAATAATGAAGGGACATTGGTGAGGCCAAGGCACCCACATTTCAAATACTGAGGTAAAACTGCATATTCAGAACACATGTGACAATGCTGGGAAATTTGCCGTATCTTGAACATGAGCAAATATACATTCAAGCTCCCATTGAAGGGCCCCTTGTGTAAATTTTGGCTCAGGTGTGAGAAATAGCAAAGGAGTGTAATAGAGACCTAAAGCTATGTTGGAGACCAAACAGAATGTTGGGAGGGGGAGGGCAGATTAAACATTGGGACAAAGAACTTCAAGTCTAGGCTAATGGGGTCTGAACTTGCTGAGACTGAGCGGGGAAAAGATCTTGGGGTTGTAGTGGATAGCTCAATGAAAGTGTCAACCCCGTGTGCCGCAGCTGTGAATAAAAGCAAACTCTATGTTAGGGATTATTAGGGAAGGGATTGTGAATAAAATGGCCAATATTGTAATGCGCCTGTATAGATCTATGGTGTGTACAGTTCTGGTCCTGTATCTTAACAAAAGACACCACAGAACTGGAGAAAGTGCAGAGGAGGGCGACCCAGATGATGAGGGGGTTGGAGCACTATCCCTAGGAGGAAAGGCTGAAGAGTCTCTGGGACCTGTCAGTTTAGAAAAGAGACGATTAAGAGAGGACATGATAGAGATTTATAAAATTATATATGGAGTGGAGAGAGTTGACATAGGGAACTTTTTCTCCCTCTCCCAAAAGACTAGAATTCTAGGGCATCCAATGAAGCTGATGGGCAGTACGTTCAGGACGGACAAAAGGAAATACTCCTTTACACAAAATGATTTAAATGTGTAATTTGCTGTGAGGAGGCAACATCAGGGAAAGGCCTCAACCTCTATGGCCTGTTGTTGGCTGTCTAGAGGAACTGGCTGGCCACTGTGTGAAACAGGTGGACTATTGGTCTGATCCAGCAGGGCTCTTCTTCTGTTCTTAAACACCTGAGCTGCTAGTTGCCTGTCTTTACATCCAGATAAGCATCCGCATTCAGTAGGGATGAACACCCTCCCCATGAGAGCTCCCTATAAATTGCATGCATGTTTCATCATTATTTGCACATCCGTAAATCAGCATGGTACATATAAAATACTTCTCCATGCAAGTGGTACATCAAAGTCATGAGATGGGCATACAACACAAAACTTGACAGCAAAACAGCAGAGAACCAGAACGAGAAAGAGAAACAAATGTCATGAAATTAAATAGGGGAAATTTGGTCTTTCCTAGTATTATGAACACATCTATACTGAGGACACAGGGTGTTGGGGGGGACCATCCTAATAAATAGGCCCTGTTGGCAGGCTGACCTAGTTAGCTCATCAGATCGTGGAAGCTAAGCAGGGTTGGGAGACCATCAGGGAATACCAGGGTTGTGACATGGAGCCAGGCAAAGGCAAGTCACCTCTATCCATCTCTTCTGTGGAAAATTCCACAGGATCATGGAGGAGGAAGGCTGAAGGCCTAACGTGTCCGGGGAATTATAGATGCTTATATGCAAATGCTAAAAGTGTTTGAAGTAAAATGGGGCAGCTGGAATGCTTGGTGTCAGAGGAGAACATAGTTACTGGGGGCATTTCAGAAACTTGGTGGGATGAGGATACTCAGTGGGAGACAGTCATTCCTGGGTATAAATTATATCAGAAGGGTAGGGAGGGAAGGGTGGAGTGGAGTGAAGTGGAGTGGAGAGGAGTGGCTCCGTATGTCAGAGAGGGTATACAAGATGTTTATATGCAAATGCTAAAAGTGTTTGAGGTAAAATGGGGCAGCTGGAATGCTTGGTGTCAGAGGAGAACATAGTTACTGGGGGCATTTCAGAAACTTGGTGGGATGAGGATACTCAGTGGGAGACAGTCATTCCTGGGTATAAATTATATCAGAAGGGTAGGGAGGGAAGGGTGGAGTGGAGTGAAATGGAGTGGAGTGGCTCCGTATGTCAGAGAGGGTATACAGTCCAGTACAACTGAGAATCCTGGTGAGATCGCGCCCGGAAACTCCGTCTGTTTTCCGTCTCCCTTGTGTGGCTTCTGTTACGTGTGACCGCGGCCTCTGGGAGTTTGTTATTGCCCACCTGATCATACACTGGAGGATGATTTAAAAGCAGCAAAAGAATTAAGGAAAGAAGCTAGATGAAACGACTGTGTCATAACAGGTGATTTTTAAGTACCCACACATTGATTTGGTCAATATGTGTTCAAGTCAGGAGAAAGAGATTAGGTTCCTAGATGATTGTGCCATGGGGCAGATGATCACAGAACCTACCAGGGAAGAGGCAATCCTGGACTTGGTCCTAAGTGTTGGAATATACAAGGTCTATAGTAGAGATGGGCATGAACCAAATTATGAACTTAAGTTTGTTACAAACTGGGCCCAGTTCATGGTTAGCAAACCTCGGTTTGTGCCATCCCACCCTTACAAACCCCCACAAACCTCCCAGGGGGGTTGTCTGGTTCATGTTGACAGACACGCTGGCACTGGCGGTGGGGCTTAGGAAAGGCATTTAAAGAGTCAACGGTCTCTTTAAATGCCCTCTCCAAGCTTTGTCGCTGCCATGGCGTGCCTCACAAGTGAACCGAGAAGGCATTTAAAGTAACCGAGTGAACCGAGAAGGTTCACTTGTGAGTCACACTGTAGGGGCAGAATTCAGCAGATCAACTGAGAAAGCATTTAAATGCCTTCCCAGTTGGAAGCCATTTTAGCTATCCCCCCCCCCAGCTTTGAAGCAGGGATGGGACCGAAAGGGATCGCTGAAATGTTGAAATGGCTTGCAAAATCATTTAAAGGGAATACCGAAATGGCTTGCAAAACCATTTAAAGGTAATGTTCCCTTTAAATGGCTTTTGCAAGCCATTTCAGCATTTCAGCAGTCCCTTTGGCTCCCCCCCTTCCAAGCTGGAGGGAGCAAAAGGGATTGCTGAAATGGCTTGCAAAAGCATTTATAGGGAACATTCCCTTTAAATGCTTTTGCAAGAGGGCACTGTGGCCGAGTAAAGTCCAAGTGGCAAGTTCACCTGGAAGTGGTGAATTCACCGCTTGGACTTCACTTGCGTGTGGCGCTTACTTGCAAAAGCCACTTAAAGGGAACACTCCCTTTAAATGGCTTTTGCACGTTCTCCCCCCTTCCATTCTGTTGGCCTTGTGGAGCCGCCATCAGCAGAAAGGAGGGAGGGAAGATCCAAGAACCCCACGAACTGAAGTGGTTCATTGAAGTGGGAAGGTTCGTGGGACTTCACGAACCAGGACAAACCTGCATTTTCCTGGTTCGTACCCATCCCTAGTCTATAGTACACCTACTGGAAGACAATCAGAAGAACAGCCTATCGGGGGCAGCTGAAGGGCTGGTAGTTGGCATAGGTAGATTAGGGACTTCCCACAATTTCAAATGTTGTCCTTTCTGTCTCCCGATTGGCTCTTCTGAGACTTCCTGCTCCAAATGAGCCTTCCCACTTTGTTCCTGTCTCTCACAGCAGTTAGTTGGCTAGTTCTCTGCCTCTCCGCTGTCCTATCAGAATTTATTTCTTCTTTAATAAACCAAGTTATTTTCTTTAAACAGTTGGTGCTCTGTTCCTCTGAATGTGTAAACTTTGGCAGTGCTGAAGACCTGGTGAGAGATGTAAACGTGATAGCACCAGTTGGGAACAGTGACCATAATGCTATTAAGTTTAGCATTTATGTTAAATATGGAGTTGCCCAAAAAGACCAACGCAACCACATTTAACTTTAGAAGGGGTGACTTCTCTCAGATGAGGGAACTTTGTAAAGGTAAAGAGTGTCAAATCCATTTGGGAAGCTTGGAGACTATTTAAAACTACAATCCTGGAAGCTCAGATAAAATGTATACTGTCGGTTAAAAAAGGTACAAATAGGCATATATAAAAAAAGACCTGCATGGTTAACAGACAAAGTAATGGAAGCAGTAAAAGGATTCCTCTAAGCTAGACCAGGTGAGGTAAATAAAAGGGAGCACAGGCTGTGGCAAATAACATGCAAGTCGGTGATGAGACAGGCAAAAAGGGACTATGAGGAACATATTGCACAAAACATGAAGACCAACAATAAAGATTTCTTCAAATACAATAGAAGCAGAAAACCAGCCAAGGAGGCAGTTGGGCCCTTGGATGGTAGAAATGGTAGAGATACTGAATGCATTTTTTGCCTCTGTGGAAAATGGGAGGTGTTGACCCACTCCAGAATTGCTGGTTTCAGGAGGGGTGTTAAAAGACCTGAGTTAGATTGAGGTGATGAGAGAGGAGGACTGATGGGCAAATTAAAAACTGACAAATCACCAAGCACAGATATCATACATCCAAGGGTTCTGAAAGAACTCAAATGTGGACTTGTGGGTCTCCTGACAAAAATACACAATCTGTCACTAAAATCTGCCTCCGTTCCTGAGGACTGGAAGGTAGCTAATGTAACCCCCATCTTTTTAAAAAGTTCCAGGGGAGATCCAGGAAATTATAGGCTGGTTAGTCTAATGCTGATACTGGGTAAATTGGTGGAATCCGTTATTAAGGATAGAATTAGTAGGCACATTGATGAACAAAAGCTATTGAACAAGAATCAGCATGGGTTCTGTAAGGGAAAATTTTGTCACACTAACCTGTTATAGTTCTTTCCTCATCAAAGGCTCCTAAGTAAACTCAGCAGTCATCAGATAAGAGGACAAGTCCTCTTGTGGATTACAAACTGGTCAATTAACAGGAAACAGAGAGTGAGTATAAATGGGTAGTTTTCACAGTGAGAAGTAGTGGGGTACCGGAGTGCTCAGTACTAGGTCTGGTGCTTTTTAATTTGTTCATTAATGATTGAAGTTGGGAGAAAGCAGTGAAGTGGCTATGTTTGCAGATGACACGAAGTTGTTCAGGGCGGTGAGAACCAGGGAGGACTGTGAGGCACCCCAGAGGGGTCTGCTGAGGCTGGGCGAGTGGGTGTCAGCATGGCAAAGGAGGTTCAACATGGGCAAGTGCAAAGTAACGGTACATTGGAGCAAAAAATTCCTAACCATAAATATACATCGATGGGTTCCAAACTGGCGGTAACTGACCAGGACAGAGATCTTGGAGTCGTGGTAGAGAACTCCCTAAAGATGTCGACTCAGTGTGCATCTGCAATAAGAACGGCGAATGCTCTGCTGGGGGTTATTAGGAAGGGGATTGAAAACAAGTCAGCCAGTATCATAATGCCCCTGTATAAATCGACGATGCAGCCTCATTTGGAATACTGGAATACAGAACGGTCACCATACCTCAAAAAAGCTAGCACTGGGAAAGGTGCAGAAAAGGGCAACTAAAATTATTAAGGGGATGGAACACTTTCACTATGAAGAAAGGTTAAAGAGGTTAGGGATTTTTTTCTTGGAAAAATGACGATTGAGGAGTGACATGATAGAGGTTTACAAAATTATGCATGGGATAGAGAAGGCAGAGAAAGTACTTTCCTTCCTTTCTCACAATCCAAGAACTCGTGGGCACTCTATGAGATTAATAAGCAGTAGGCTTAGAACAGATAAAAGGAAGTACTTAGAATCCTAGAATCATAGAGTTTGAAGGGACCGGCACGTCATTTAGTCCAACCCCCTGCACAATGCCAAAGAGTAATTAATACATGGAATTCACTGCCGCAGGAAGTGGAAGTGGCTACAAGCATAGACAACTTCAAAAGGGGACTGGATAAACATGGAGCAGAAGTCTCCGAGTGGCTATTAACCACAAGATATAGATCAGTGGTGGCGAACCTGTGGCACGGGTGCCAGAGGTGGCACAGAGCCCTCTCTGTGGGCTCTCTGGTGGCACGCGTGCCATCCCCCCAGCCAGGCCCAGACGATCATTAAAGTGTCGAATTCTCTGCCAAATAATTTTAAGTAAATGAAAGCATCTGGGATTGCTTTCCTTACTTTGTTTGGATCATCTTAAGTTAATGTATGAGTTATTTTTTCTAAAGTAAAACCTCAGTATTCAGGGACCTTCTGCATGCCAGAGAGATGCTCGACCGCTGAGCCACAGCCTCTCCCTTATCGTGTATGCGTGCTTCTCATTTTTATTACCCAGATGTAGAGCTCTGCGCTTGCCTCTGCATCTTATTCACATCTGCCTGCTTCCCTCACCATGTCTGAAAGGCCCTTTTCCAGGATCGTTCAAGAGCCACAGAATTCAGAAGGGGGGTGGTGCTTTCATCTCCCTTTTCCCCCTGTTGCATCTAAAAGTAAAGAGGCTTAAACAGGTCCTACAAAATATTATGTACCTGGCATGAAGTCATGTAGATCATAGAATCATAGGATGTTAGAGTTGGAAGGGACCTTGCAGGTCATCTAGTCCAACCCCCTGCACTCTGCAGGAACACAGCCGAAAGACAGCCCTACACACCTACAACATACCCAAAAGATGGTCGTCCAGCCTCCGCTTGAAAACATCCAGCGAAAGAGCATCCACCCCATCCCGAGGCAGACTGTTCCACTGCTCAACCACTCTATCAGTTAGGAAGTCTCTCCTGATATTTAGCCGGTAACGACTCCCTTGTCATTTCCACCCATTAGAGCTTGTCAACATCCTTCCTAAAATGTGGTGCCCAAAACTGGACACAGGACTCCAGGTGAGTGGGCTTAGGCCCCTTTCTCCGTGCTACACTTGTACCTGAATAAAACTTGGTCTTAAAGGTGCCACTGGACTGTTTGGGGCCAGGGGGCCGGGGGAGGGGAGCTCTGCAACTTACCTGGCTGCCTCTTGCTCTGACTGAGGGCTTCTGGGAGCAGGGGTGGGACTTGTTGCATGTACCCGCCCCCTGGGCTCTTTACTGCCGGAGCTCCACTCCTGTGCGTTCCTGCAGGAAATTACCCTTATGTGAGAGACCACCTAGGAAGCCCAGGGTCGCTACACAGAGGCAGGCAGTGGCGAATCACCTCTGAACATCTCCTGCCTTGAGAACCCCAAGAGGTCTCCATACATTGTCTGTGAATTGATGGCACTTTCCACATACCTTGGCAGGCACAGGGAAAACAGAGCAATTGGAATGAGGCTTCCCCCCCCAGCCCATTTCTTCCCAAATTACCCCAGCCTCCGCCTCCAGCCCACTCAGTTTAATTTGCCATTCACTGCCTTAGTAGTTGTGGAAAGTGAACCTCGCTCTGGTTGTGACAGCGAAGGGAGGGGGGCTGAGGCGGGGAACGAAGCCTGTCTCTGAGCTGTCAGGCTGGATTTTCACCTTGACGCTTTAATCGAAGATTCAGGCTTTTTGCACGGAGGATTTGAGTCTAAAAAGGGACCCTGACTTTGACTTTCAATGGCTGCGTGCCGAGGAGAAAGCCGGCTGGCGCTTCACGCCTCCCCACAGGCCGCTGCTCCCAAGCACCACCCTCCCCACTATTACCAGGTGACCTGGGCAGCATTAATGATCCTCTTTTTGTTCTGGACACTTGGGGGGGGGGCGGGTCAGCAGCCCAGACTTGTAGTTCTGTTTTGCTCTGTTGCTAGGCTATTCTTAAATCTTATTCCCCCCTCACACACACACACCTTGCAAAGAAGTTGAAAAGGTGCAGGGAGTAATTCTTGCTCCTCGAAGAAACAACTGCTGGCAAGACATTTCTCCTCTTTGCCCCTGCGACTTCCAGGCAGCCCTTGGCCCCGAGTTGAGGCTTTATAGCTTGGGCCACAGAGCAGGCAAAGAGCACCAGGAAGACCCTGCCTTGCCCCCGCAATTCACAGGAACTAAATCAAATGCCCATGCCAGGCCTTGCTGAGGGAAGGTCAGCTGAGATCCTTCCAGAACATTCTGTCAGAGCTGCCAAGAGGCCAGAGGGGAGGGGAGCATTCCAGCTGGGGAGATGATGTGTTGCCTCAATAGCACCACAGAAGTCTCCCCAGGAGTGAGAGAGGACGGCCATCGTTGCTGGGGGCTATGCGACGTTAGCAAGGGCAGTTTCGGGCAGCCAGGTTCTGGGCCCAGAGGTCAAGTGCTAACGAAGTCCAAAGGCTGTTCAGGAAAGGAGTGGATCCTCTTCTCCGTGTGCCAAAGGTTGGAGGAGAGTACTGCAGGCAAACCAAAACCGGGGATTAGAATCCTTCTAATGTGAGGAGCTGAGCAATTCTGAGAATCCAGTCCAATACCACTTCCTCCAGATCTGCTGTGATCCTGCGGTCTGGGTGATGGTTCTGTAGGAGGCCCTTAAATTAACCTGATTACCTTTTGGATCTACAGCCCACCTCTGTTTCTTGGTATCTGCAGCTCAAATTTCCTGGACTCACAGTTTGACTCAACAGTTCATGATTTAGCTTCCCTCTGAGGTATAAAAATGCAGCTTAGCATAGCCAGCACCATGTTTAATTGTTTTGCAACTTGCCAGAGAACAAGCTTGTGCTGAGTGGTGAGATAAGCTTATCAGAAGAGTCAGCAAAGACCATCTGGGTAAAGAACTCCAGAAGACTGTGACAGACACCAAGGACACTGGTTTGTGCAAACGGCCCCTGGAATGTGTAGGGGTCTGCAGTGAAATTTTATTCAGAAGTCTTTCCTTTCGGTTCATGCTACAGCTTTTGCCCATGCTTAATATGATGTAACCTAAGAGTATAACCGAAAGGAACACCCCTGCAGGGGTGTGATTTCTCTTTGCAGACTTGTTTCTGTGATCACCATTTGCCTGGCAAGTAAATCTTTAAGCTGGTTACCCAGTTGACTGTCTTCTTAGACTTCAGTTAGACAATGAATCTGGTAATTTTGCCATATCTCTCATGGCCTGCCTTTGGCTGAGTTTGGCCGCGGGCACACGGGCAGGAAAATGCGGGGGAGGAAGCGTGGCTGTTTGCCCCGGGGCAAAATAACACACGGTTGCGCCAGCAGACGTACCATGGAGGTCCCATGGAGGTCCCATGGAGGTCCCGTGGTAGGAGGGAGGTGCCGAGCACACCACAATCCTGCGCAAAGAAGCAGCAAACGGGTGTTTTTTTCCTCCAGACACCAAAGTGTGTGCATGCCCCATTGGGTGCTCGTGCGCATCCCATGGACAGTTGAGGGAAAAAACCCTTTATACGAGGGGGCATGGGCGGGCGCCAGAACTACCACCATAAATGCGATCAGATGCCCGCCCTTGCCCCGCGGTTACCGGAAACTAGTACCTCCGAGGTACTAGTTTTTAACCACGCATCTT
>NW_015164698.1:453381-460036 GCF_001447785.1 Gekko japonicus
CACGGGAGCTCTACGCTTCCCAGATGTGGCGGTGAGATCGTGCCCAGAAAGCCCGCCTATCTTCTGTCTCTCTAGCGTGCCTAATGCTCCGTGTGACCGCAGCCTTTGTTGATTTCGTTGTATTGTGCTATCAGGTTGCATAGCTTTCATATGCAATTCGTATGGTATTTATACATGGAGATGCAGAACCTGGGTGCCAATCATGCTTGGCCTGCAAAAATACCATTTTCGCAGTCATGGTCAGACAAGAACTGAACCTTGGCTCTCTTTGCCTCGCCACTGACTGACGTGCCGCTTTGCAGCTGCATGGTTACTATGGTTGCTAACTTTAGTTTCTTTATGATCTGTTCAAGTGGCAGGTTTGGTTCCTAGTTGATGTACTTGCTTCAAGAATGTGTTTTTTTCTGCACAGTCAATGTTTAACTTTTAAGTAATTAGAGATTTTTTAAAAAAAATCATTTTAAAGACACATGTAGGAGTGGAAAACTACAACTCCCAGCAGGCTTTGAAAAGAAAATAATACTGTACTCACAAAATGCTGATGATCTAAACAGATCAGCGGCAGTCATTGCTGTAAATGGACTTAGACAAACACCAAATGGTAAGATTAAAACAAACAAACCATATTTATGTACATCTGGTCTATGACTGGAATGGGTTGCTTTACTCATTCTTTATTCCAAAAGAGTAGCACTCCACAACAGAACTCTGTGTTTGTGGGAATGGGGAACATAACTCCTGCTTGGCAAAAAAATGCATGTGCATGACATGCTGCTGATGGTGCTGTTCTGCCAAACAGACTCAAAATGCGCACCAACAGGCAAATAACCTGTTGAAAAACTGGTTCTGTGGTCACAACCAGCAAACAGAATGTGAGTTGAATGGGCAAGTGTCCTAGCATCCCTATTTATATGTACAGAGTACATTACTTATAAGATATAATGCTGATTTATTGTTGCACAAATAGAGTTGGAAAGATGTGTTGATTTCACAGGAGAATTTTGATGCAAAGAAACAGAAAATGGCATCAGAATGAAGAATCATAACTTTGGTTCACATGAGAGAGACACATGAAATTGGAATAGAATACGGGGGTTAAAACAGCAGAGACGGGGAATTTGAACTCATCCCTAGTCTCCAGGGTAAGAAGTAAAATCTGATGATCAGGAGATGAATGAAGGGACTAGACTTCTTTTTGCTTGATCTGATGGAAGCTGTGACTGTTCTTTGGCTTTTATATTTTTATCCCAGCCTACCTCTGAAGGAAACATACATACTTCTCCTTTCTTCCATTTTATCCTCACAGCAATCCTGGCTAGGCTGAAAGAGTGCCTGGCTCAAAGTCCCTCGGTGAGTTTCATGGCTGAGCAGGCCCGGGTGTCCCTAGTCCCAGTCCAATACTCCAGCTTCTTGGCCATTGTCTGCCCCCATACCCATCAAACTTTACTCCTGAGCCATCTGGCAGAGTTAGGCTTTTCCCTCAGGTCACCACATCAGGCTTTACTAAGTTCCTCCCTACCTCACTAGGCTCCTCCCACTGGCCTTTTAGGAACCACCCTTTAGCTCCCACACTCAGCTCACCAGATCTGAACCTCAGGGTACCTGGTGGCTGTACCTCCTCCAGCCTTTGAAGTCTGACACTACCAGTGCTTCGAACCGAACACAAAGTAAATGGCACAACAAGGCTTTCTAGGTTCTATGCTCCAGCAAAGTTGCCAGGATTACCAGGTTTTCAGCTTGAGACCTAATAATTTTTGAGATCTGTTTAGCGGAAAAACAGGCAGCAACTTTTAAATTAATTAAAACATGCAGATAGTAGCAACTGGTAAGTCTGATTTCCAGTCCATACCCTGAAAAGCTTCACCTGATCAAGCCAGAATGGATTCCCCCCCACCCCCAGTCAGTTTGCAGCCCCAGCTATAGCCAGCATAACCTTCTGCACTGTTATAAAAGGCTGGTGGCAGAACGTTTGCCTCCAGGAAAGCTACTTCCACAGCATCTGCCCATAGGAGGAGAAAATCAGCTTTAATGGGCAAGTAGTCTTTCAGGGAGCCAAGCTTCGCCAACTTGCAATCGACTGCGTGTTTCAGGACGTGGAGGACATCATCCTCACACAATTCGTCTGCAGCATCCAAGATTACAAGCTCTGCCACAAACTGATCGGGACAGCTGACCTAAAACGAGAGACAGCACTCCATGTGGCCACCGTGTTCAAGAGGTCTCATGGGGACTGTCTGCCATCTTCAGTCCACCTAGCAGCCTCTTCCGCTGCATTGGACATCTCAGACGACTATGAGGTTCTGCAACTATGGTGTCCAGCCCATGGCAGCTCACACACCCCTACGGTAACAGCTCCGCCAGTGAGTTCAACCGCCCAAGCACCCATCAAATTATACTCCCAAGCGAAATGTGCCAGTTGTGTAGAAGACCACAAACGTTGGTCCTGCCAGTCCTGCGACGCGATCTGCGGGACCTGTGGGAAAGCCGGCCATCTGGCACGAGTCTGTTGGTCCCGAGGAGCAGAACGGCGGACATCAGCGCACCAACAAGAAGCAATGGACCTCCACACTATGATCACCAACCAGGAGCATAAGGTACTGAATTTGTCCCAGGACGCCCCCAACAAAATACAGGTCACAGTCCACATTGAGGGGTCCCCATGCGAGATGGAGCTGGACACAGGTTCCTCCTTCTCAATCATTTCAGCAGAGATGCTTAGAAGGCTCTGCCCCACGGGGAACCCTTCCTCCAGAAACCACGTGGCTTAACATTACGGGACTTCCAGAAGAACCCGGTAGTCATAAAGGGGTGGGGCAAATTCAGAGTCCAGTACCAGGATTTTGACGGAATGCTGGAATTGTTGGTTGTGGAAGGCAGGCTCACCAGTCTCCTGGGACTGTCATGTTTCGGGCCCTTGGGGTTCGGGGTTACTGGGGTGAACCTGGTATGGCCACTGGATTTTAACAGTGACGAATTCCCGGTCATATTTGATGGTACGCTTGGCTGCTACACAGGCCCTTCGGTTTCCCTTGACCTTGACCCCACGGTACAGCCCATCTGCATGAAAGCCCGCCGTGCCCCATTCGCAGTACAGCCAAAAATAGATGAGGAACTAGACCGACTGGTGGAACAGGGAGTGTTGGAGCCCGTATCAATGCCAGATGGGAGACCCCCATCGTCACGCCAATAAGACTAACGGGGATGTCCGGATATGTGTGGACTATAAGTTTACAATTAATAAAGCCCTTCAGGATCATGCATATCCAGTCCCCATTGTCAGCCATATCCTCGCATCACTGGCTGGCGCGAAAGTCTTCGGTAAGTTAGATTTGGCACAGGCCTATCAGCAGTTGCCAGTAGACGAGGAAACTGCAGAAGTTCAAACCATTGTAACTCATAGAGGGGCATTCAAGGTCAGGCAGCTACAGTTTGGGGTGAGCATGGCTATGGGGATCTTCCAAAATTTAATGGACTGTTTGCTTAAAGGTAACCGTTCTTTGACGATGTTCTAATAGCGGCCCCCAACTCTGAGACCTTCGCGTCACATCTGTGGGAGGTCCTAAAGCACTTCAACGACACCGGCCTGAAGGTCAAGAGGGAGAAATGCCTGCTCGAGGTGCCCTGAGTGGAATTTCTGGGGTTCGTGGTCGATGCACACGGCATCCACCCCGCAGCAGACAAAATTTGGGCCATCGTTCAAGCGCCCACCCCCCTCCTCCAAGGCTGAACTGCAGGTGTTCCTAGGCCTTTTGAACTTTTATCATTCATTCTTGCCCCACAAGGCCACAGTAGTGGAACCCCTACATCACCTCCTAGATAAGCACGCTCCTTGGGCCTGGGGCCTCCAACATGCCACCGCATTCCAGGCGGTGAAAGATTTGCTAACATCCAATGCGATTCTGGCACACTTTGAGGAATCCCTCGCAGTGGTCCTGGCACGCGACGCTTCTCTGTATGGGGTCAGGGCGGTCCTGGGGAACCGGCTAGCAGATGGGCAGGAGGTTCCCATCACATATTACTCTCACACTCTTTCCGCAACTATGCACAAATAGCCAAGGAGGCCCTGGCAATCGTGGCTGGAATAAAGAAATTCCACAATCACCTGTACGGCTGGCCTTTCACTGTGGTCATGGACCACAAACCGCTCCTGGGTCTGCTCACTCCAGATTGCCAAACCCCCCAGGTGTTGTCTCCCTGGGATCTTCACTGGTCGATCTTCTTGGCTGGGTACCAGTATGCGCTTGTCCACTGCCCCGGTAAGGTGATGGGCCACGCAGACATGCTCAGCCACCTCCCGCTACCGTCATGTGACCCTGCCCCGGCCCCAGCACACTTTGTCACCCTGCTAGAGGACCTGCCAGACCACCCGGTACAGGTTGCTGAGGTGTCCCAACACACTGCCCATGATCGCGTCCTCACCTGGGTCTTGGACTGGGTGGGGAGGGGGTGGCTCACCAGCCAGGTGAGCCCAGAATTCACCACCTTCTTGTCTTGGTGGGATAAACTGTCCTCCCACAAGGGCTGCCTACTATGGGGAAGCCGAGTAGTAATACCCCCCCGCTGCACCAGCGAGTGCTCACAGCACTTCATGACACGCATCCTGGAATTGTGCACATGAAGGCACTAGCGAGAAGCTATGTATGGTGGCCGGGATTAGATGGGGAAATCGAGGACCAGGTGAAGCGCTGCCAGACATGCCAAGAGTCCCGGCCAGAACCACGCAGAGCTCCGGTGCAGCCTTGGAATCGTCCCACAAACATTGGGCCAGGCTTCACCTGGACTTCGCAGGCCACTTCCAGGGAAAGATCTTTTTTATCCTAGTGGACGCCTACTCCAAGTGGCTTGAGGTGGTACCTGTGCCATCCACCTCATCGAGGTCTGCCATCAGGACAATGTGGCAGATTTTCAGCACACACGGCATCAGGACTCTCTAGTAACAGACAACAGGACAGCTTTTACTTCAGCAGAGTTCCAGGAGTTCGTGGAGTACTACAGAATCTGGCATTCCATCCTGCAACCAATGGCCGGGCAGAGAGGAAGATGAGTACCACCAAGGAGTCTCTACAGTGCATGTGCCCAGGGGAATGGGACTACAAGCTGGCCGCCTTCCTGTTCGGTCAGTGCCTCACACCACAGCCCAGCTGAACTGCTGATGGGATGGCATCCCGCAATGAGACTCAACTGCCTACACCCGGATTGGGCACCCGAGCACAGTACCACTCCGGAGACCCAGGCAGTGTGAAGAGGGTTCTTCCCGGAGGACCCAGTGTACGCAAGGAACTATGCCAGGGGTCCTGCATGGATTCCAGCCAGGGTGGTTCGGGTGACGGGGCCACGATCCTACGAGGTAACAACAGAAGATGGCCAACTCCTGAGGAAGCATATCGATCAGCTCAGGCAGCAGCTTCTGCCCCCAGAGGAGGAAGTTCTGGACAACAGCGAGGATGAGGGCCCCAGTACTGAGCTCCGAGAGACGGAGGGACCTGAGACTCTGACACAGGCACTTCTCCGGAGGGGGCTGGCAGTGACAACCCTGACTGAGGCAGCACCCCAGATAGCACCATCAGACCGATCCCAACCACCACCACGGAAGCCACACCCAAACACCCAGGCCGGCCCCAGGACACACAGCCCAGACCCCAGAGCTGCACCGTTCGACCCGGGAATGGCGGAGACCAACCTACCTCCAAGACTTTGTAAGCTAGGGGGGACATGTGAACCATGGGGGGAGGGGTGTTGTGTACATAGACCACGCACGCGGTTGGGTCTTCATACAGCCATGCTAATGGTTTAAGCTTCACTCTCCAAGACAATAGCCAGCACGGATCCTAGAACGTACCCACTCGGGTGGTCAGGATCCTGGAGGGACCTATAGAATGCATTTGCACTGTAAATAATCCTATCACGGGTGTGGGGGGGTGTTTGGGTGTGGCTCACTATGGGAATATAAGCAGGCCTCCGGTTCTGCTTTCCTTGTCTTGTTTTCCCAAGCTGAAATAAACTATGAGCTCTTTCACTTATCAACACATCTGGACCCAGTACATTACAGACGGCAAGCTGGGTTTGGGGATCTCTGACCTGGCTTACTAAAAAGTATGCCGACAGAGAGTGATTTCAGCTAAGCATACCTTTATTTAGTCCGGAACAAAGACACTTGGCTGGTTCGCAGGCCGGCTTATATTCCTTCAGAAAACCCACCACCAAACACACCAAACACACACCCCACTCCCGATAGGCTATTTACAGTAACCGAGAGACCTATTGGCCTCCCGGCTGGGGACCTAGCCCTTTCATAGGATCCTACTGGCCCATTGTCTTTTGGCATGAAGCTAGTTGTCATGGCAGGACCGGGGGCGTGACGCAAGCAAGCAAAAGTCCAGGAGCAGTCCGAGGTCAAGCCGAGCAAATCAGGCAGCAAGGTTCAAACAGGTTTAAATCACAGTCCAAAAGCAGGGTCAGACATACCAGAGTTTCAAGTCCATAAATCACAACGATACCAGAGGAGTCAGAGATGAATGCAGGGTCAACGAAGCCGAGGGTCAAAAGCCGAGGATCAAGCCGATAAGAATTCCACAAGGTCTGGAGCAGAGATACAAGGATTCAGGTCCTGACAAACGACGTTTGCCAGCACAAATGACTGCTGGCAACAGACTTG
>NW_015164698.1:460348-461908 GCF_001447785.1 Gekko japonicus
TAGTTTTCAGCTACAGAATCCAGTCTTTGCCTCTCTGCTGCAGTACTGTCCTCAGGAGCCTGTAAGTCCACAGGCTCCTGGCTGGCAGTTGCCTCCTCAGGGGTATCAGCAAGGGCAGGCATGACATCAGCAGGGGCAGGCATGACACTAGTGGTGTTTGTGCCTGAGCCAGTCCGGGCATGTCCGGACATGTCAGGCTGGATACACTACACCCCTCCCCCCTTGATTCGCAATGCACCCACAGACGAAGTCCTTCAGGTGAGCTGGTGGCTTCCTGTTGCGGTTAGAACTGCGAGGTTCCGGGGCGGCTGCTGTCTCTGCCTCAGGAGCCCTCGGAGCTGAGTTATCCGGGCGAGGCGTGGGGGGTGGTGTAGCTGGTGTTGCTGGCACCTCCAGCCGAGGGGTCTCAGACTCGACCCGGAGTAGCGGTTGCAGTTCGGCCGCCGAGAGTTGGGCCTGAGGTGAGGGTTCCTGGGCCTCGGCCCTGACCGAGTCCTCTGGATCCAAGGGCATTGTCCGGCGACGTAGCTGGTCGATGTGCCGATGGAGGACCTGGCCAGCCTCGCAGGAGATCTCGTACGATCGGGCCCCGGGCGTAGTTCCGTGCATACACGGAATCTTCTGGGAACAACCCCCGGGCTGCCTCGTGCGTCTCAGTGACCGGTGCCTCTGATGGTGCCTGGTCGGGGTGTAGACGATCTAACCTGGTAGCCAGGCAGCGGCGCAGAAGTAGCTCTGCGGGACTGCGCCCCGTGGTGGTGTGGGGCGTGGGGCGCTGGCTGAAGAGGAAAGCCGCCAGTTTGTAGTCCCAATCGGAGGAGTCCAGGCGGCGGAGGGCGTCCGTTGTTGTGCGGACCATGCGCTTGGCCTGGCCGTTGGTTGCGGGATGGAACGAGGCCGACCGGACGTGGCGGATTCCATAGTACCTTGTGAAGGCCTGGAACTCTGCGGAGGTGAATGCTGTCCCGTTGTTGGTGACCAGTGTGTCAGGGAGATTCCTTGGGCACTGAAGATCCGCCACATTGCCTGGATCACTGCCTGTGAAGACGTGGAGGGCACGGGGACCACTTCCAGCCACTTACTGTAGGCGTCTACCAGTATGAAGAAGAGCTGGCCCTGGAAGGGTCCCGCAAAGTCCAGGTGTAGCCGGGACCAGGGGCAGTGTGAGGATTCCCCGGCCCTCTCCGGCGCTCGGGGTGGTTCTGGCCGTGAGGCTTGGCATGGCGGGCATCTTCTGACCACGTCCTCAATTTCTTTATCCAGTCCCGGCCACCAAACGTAACTCCATGCCAAGGCTTTCATTCGCACCACCCCTGGATGTGCTTCGTGCAGGGCGGTGAGGACCCGTTCCCTTAGGGGCGTGGGAATGACCACCCGGCTTCCCCACAGTAAGCAGCCCTTGTGGGTAGACAGTTCATTTTTTTGGGCAACGAAAGGAGCAATGTCCGGGTCCCCTTTGGCCTTGGGCCACCCCCTGACCACCCAGTCTAAGACAGTCCCCCTCTCCATCTCCAACTCATCACAAGGGATGACAGAGAGAGAGAGAGAGAGAGAGAGAGT
>NW_015164698.1:462276-462394 GCF_001447785.1 Gekko japonicus
CTCGCATTCATCCAGCAGCCTGTGCCCCAGAACTGCCCTGACCCCATACGGTGAAGCATCATACGCCAGCACCACGGGAAGGGCCTCGTTGAAATGCGTGAGGACTGAATTTGACACC
>NW_015164698.1:465379-475298 GCF_001447785.1 Gekko japonicus
GGGCATGTCCGGACATGTCAGGCTGGATACAGTACACTTACATAAGAACATCAGAAGAGCCCTGCTGGATCAGGCCAATAGTCCATCTAGTCCAGCTTATCATTTCACATAGTGGCCAACCAGTCCCTCTAAGGGGCCAGCAACAGGGCAATGAGGCAGAGGTCTTCATAAGAACATTAGAGGAGCCCTGCTGGGTCAGACCAGTGATCCACCTAGTCCAGCATCCTGTCTCACACAGGGGCCAGCCAGTTCCTCTGGACAGCCAGCCACAGGGCATAGAAGCCGAGGCCTTCCCCTGAAGACCAGTGATCCACCTAGTCCAGCATCCTGTCTCACACAGGGGCCAGCCAGTTCCTCTGGACAGCCAGCCACAGGGCATAGAAGCCGAGGCCTTCCCCTGATGTTGCCTCCTCGCTCTGAGATTCAGAGGATTAGTGTCCTTGAATGTGGAGGTTCCCCTCAGCCACCATGACTAGTAGCCATTGATAGACTCGTCCTCCATTAATCTGTCTAATCCCATTTTAAAGCTGGTTATTCCTGTGGCCATCATGACATCCTCTGGCAGTGAATTCCACTCTATATCATTCAATACAATCAACAGGATGGAACATTCAGTAAACAATGAAACAGCACCAGAAGCAGACTTTCTAATAAACACATTGAAAATACAAATTTGTCCATCTCCAAGTAGATAAATAGGTACCACTTCAGTGGGAAGGTAACAGCATTCCGTGCGCCTTGGTATTTAGTCATGCCGGCCACACGACCACATAAACGACTTCGGACAGCGCTGGGTCTTCGAATTTGAAACGGAGATGAGCACCGCAACCCTAGAGTCGGATTCGACTGGCTTTCGAGCAAGGGAACCTTTACCTTTAAGCAGCATTTCCCTGAGGGGTTTTTTCTGACTAAGAATATAAAACAAGAATCTGGACATGCGCATTGAGTCTTTGGGCAGACCAGGCTGCTTTGCAGGCGTATGCCTAGATGTTTTGTAATGTTAGCTCCTTAATCTCAATTAACATCTCATGGATTGCGGCGAACTCCATTGTCAGACCAGCCAACTAGCCAGCCTTATGAATACAGACAGGGGGAAAGGAAGCCTCCTTCTATTGAGTCAGACCCTTGGTCTTTCAAGGTTAGTCTTGTCTACTTTGATGGGCAGTGGCTCTCCATGAGTTCAGTTAGAGGCCTGCCATGTCTACTAACTGATCCTTTAACCAGACATGCTGGGACCTGAACCTGGAACCCTCAAACATTTTTTAAAAATTTATTTAACTTTCCACTTGCTATACCGCCCTAACCCCTAGGGGTCTCTGGGCGGTTTACATCTGTAATGGTTCTAGTAACCCTTCGTCCATAACTTGGCACCCTAGTTGGAGGGCCTCGTTGTTACTCCGCCATGGCTGTTTCTTCCCGGCGATCTCTCTTGGCATTCCTCCCGGCGACTGTTGATTGGTGGGACTGCGCAGGCGCCCGACCTTCACACTTGCTTCCTGGCTCAGGCTCCGTCCGGTCAGGCTCCGCCTCGCCCAGTGTTGCACGTCATCGGGCGCCTCCCAGTCTCTCGCCTCCGTCGCCGTTGGTCGCACGATGGTGTGCTCGCCGCCAGGGATCGCTCTGTCAGAGCTGCAGCCGCTGCATCGCCATTTGCCTCTGCCGCCAGATGCTCCGTCGCTGCCATTGCCACCGATGATTCTACCGTTGTCTGTGCCATCTCCACACTCCTCATCAGAGGAGGGTGCCCCTACCCTTCTAAGGGTAGGTACCCATTAGCCTACTCGTGTAGCTGTTAACTGCTTTCGGCCCGCTGGGTGGGCGGAAGCTGGGACTGGGACCGGGTGCTCACCCCGGCCGCGGTGGGTTCTTGAACAGCCACAATGGCTGTTCATAGTTGTTAATGCAGACTCTCTACCGTCTGCGCCACCACTCCCTTATATGAAGAACAGATGCTCTGCCACTGAGCCCTAAAGGAAACTGCCTCCAACTGAGTCAGGCTACTGTTTTGTCAAGGTTAGTATTGCCTGCTCTGGCTGGCAGCAGCTCACCAGGGTCTCAGACAGAGGTCTTGCACATTACCTGCTACCGGATCTTTTTAGGTGGAGATATGGGGGATTGAACCTGGGACTTTCTACCTGCCGAGGGGATGCTCATCCTTGGTTATGGCACAGGAAACCAGCTAAGTGACCCTGCAGCACATTTTCACATGGGGGAGGAGGACATGGAGGACAAAACTCTGGGAGTTCAAGTGCAGTGGAGGGAAAACTCTCAGAAAATGGACAGTGCTGTTCTCGTGCAGTGGTTAATGCATTGGACTAGGTCTGGGAAGACCCAGGTTCAAACCCCACTGACCATAAACTAGGTGGTGTTGGGCTAGTCAGTCTCTCTCAGTCTAATGATGCCTCACAGGACTGTTGTTAGGACAAAAAGGAGGAAGGAAGAAGCATGTATGTCAGCTTGAACTCCTTGGAGAAAGTACAGGACAAAAAAGAAGAATAAATAAATCCATAAAATGCAAGACCCGATTCTGAATTGAAGCAAGGACAGTTCACACTTTGCAGCTGACAGTTTTACAAGGAAATCTGGGGTCCCCCAGTTTGAAAAACTTCTGATATAAGGGTTAGGAAATTCCGGGGGGGGCAGAGTTTGGGTGGGGAGGGACACGATGTCATTGAGTCCACCCTCCAAAGCAGCCATTTCCCCCAGGGGGACCGATCTCTGTGGCTTCGAGAACAATTGGAATTCCAGGAGATTTCCAGGCCCCACCTGGAGTCTGGCAACCCTATGTGATGTAACTAAAACAGGCTTTGATTACACTTCTTTTAATTATCATGGTTTCTTTAGTTCTCCTTCCTGGAGTTTCTGTTTTTAGGTTTGTCTGCTGCATGAGGGAGAAGAGATTGGAGACCTGGAAGCAGCCCTTCTTGGCCAGAAGACTGGCCTGGTGGGGGAAACACTGACTGAGGGTCTTTTGGGTGCCTGCTTCCCCCCTGACCCTGCCTCGCCCCAGCCAGACTCCTTCCTCTTTAGGGAACTGAGGTAATTCAGTCCCTGCATTCGTGCTTCTTGGTTCTTTATCTAAGGCTTCTCTATCTTGCCCCCCTCCCCAATCCACTCTCCAACTGCTGACAATGGCGAAATCCCTGTGGTAATTGGATCAAGGTCACTGTTTCCCACAAGAATATTAAGCCAGACCCACAGCTTCAGCCTCCAGTGACACACACTTTGCAAAAATATAGAAGCACAAAGAGTACCTGGTCAAGTTACCCCAGTTGTCCTGTTCATACACATAAAAGCCTCTAGCTTTTATGAAGTGCAAGATTTTTTTAAAAAGCTTTCTAATAGGATTGCAGACTTTTATCAGTGGCATTGATAGCACAAGCTCTGTGTGCAGCAGAATTGAATGGTTCAGTTCCAGGGTTGTGCTATTTCTGGCGGCAGGGGTGCTAGCAGGTCTGGACACTCCACAATGCGGTGGGGGGGATCCCATTTCATAACACTGGCGAGGAGGGTTGCCAGCTCTGGATTGTGAAATTCCTGGAGATTTGGGGATTGAAGCCTGGAGAGGGGAGATACCTCAGTGGGTATAATGCCAGGGAGTCCACCCTCCAAAGCAGCCATTTTCTCCAGGGGAACTGATATCTGTAGCCTGGAGACGAGCTGGGATTCCAGGAGATCATCAGACCCCACCTGGAGGCTGGCAACCCTACGGGTAAGAAGAGGGGTTTTTTTCCAGCCTCGTCTCTTCCCCAGCATGCTGTTTTTTCAGCATTCAGTGTCCTTTGGTGTGTGTGTGTGGCAAAGCACCCCAACATCCCGTTGGCCGGGAGGGGGGAGGTACCATTTACAGGGCTTTACTTCATTAATCAGTGGGAAACAGTTTTAATCAAGGAGGCTGCATTTTAATTGGTGGAGAGTAAAAGGCTTACCTGTCTGATGCTTACAGCTGTTTTGGCTTTCCATAATTAAGAATGGCTGGGGGGTGCGTGTTTTCTTTTAATACTGAATGGTGTCCTGTCCTTGTTAACTGAGTCATATGTTTGCTTTTGTCAATACCTTGAAAAGACTCCTATAAAGAAGTGCACATTGAGTTGAGTTTGGTCAATCGGTTCAAAGGCAGATATTCAACAACAACAACAACAACTTTGTTTCACCTGCCTTTTCTTTCTGTCTTTATTAAAAAGCATTTATTTATAGGCCTGCCTCTCTCCCTCTATGAATATCTACCAGTCAGAACATTAAGAATTCTAAAAACAGTAAAACAAGAAAACAACAAGTTAAAAGGTTAAGAAAAACAATCAAACAACTAAACTAGGAGAAGAACCAGGGGATAAAAGCAGGACTAGCTGATTAAGTGAACAAAACTACCCCACAGGGAAGGAGAAACCAAGGTCCCTTTCACATTAGAGTTCTGAACTGGATGTTATCCGTTGTTGGCCCAGTTCTGAGTAAAGCGATACAGGGACGGCAGTTTCACACAGCAAATTTAATTCCATTAATGAGCCATCTCTGAAGCACTCTGGCTGTTTCAAACAGCGCTGCACTCCCCCTTTTCGCCATGCAATCTTCCTCAAACATTTTTAGTGCCAAGGTGTCTCAATGGTGACACTGTAGCACTGAAGTGGTGTATTGGTGTAGACTCTAGCACTATAGCGCTCATGTTAGGGAAAAAGTTCAAGGAAGATTGTGCAGCAAAAATGGGCGGGGGGCATGCGGCACTATTGGAAGTGCTGCAGACATTTTTAACAGCACAGTACAGCAATTCAGAAGTGCAAAGAAGAGATGAAAATGGAAGAAAGCACTTTACCTCAAGAATGGCTCAACCCCACTTTGCTAACTAGATGCAAGTGGCCTTGTGTGAAAGTGTAAAAAAATCTGTTAGCAGCTGGTTGCTAAAATGGTTGTGTCTGAAATGACACAAAAAAATCTGTAAGCAACTGACTACCAAAACAGATTACGGCCCCGTTCACACGCCAAATTTGGCAAGGGAGAGCCACGCATGCTGGGTGGATTTTCAGGGCGTGATCACACCGCAACAACTGGCAAGCATAGCGCACCCGTGGCCAACCCGTGGCGTGCACAGTTAAAAAGTACCTCAACAAATGTACTAGCAAATGGTTTGCCACAGGCTGCCAACGGAATTGTTCTGTGTGATCGCACCGGCGCGCGGCTTTCTCCCCGGCTGTCCTCTTTGACGCGCACGCGCTGATGGATGAAACCACGGTGTGCTGCCGTCATGTCTGATCGCGTTCTGCCACGCCTCCCCCACACGTTATCTGGTCCGTGTGACCGGAGTCTACAAAAGCTTTCTAAAAGGGGCTCTTAGAAAATGAAAGTATGTAAATCTGACACCAGAGGTGCTTCTGTGGTGAGGGAACCCCTGAGCTTGGGCGTCTCCACAGAAGAGTCCCCAGCTCTAGTGCTTGCCCACCTATGGAAATGGAGCAGACAGGTCACAACAGGTTGACAGGCCCAATCTTTTCATTGCTACAGGGTCCAAACTGACTGAAACTCAGTTGACTCGAAGTCCTGTTGATGATTTTCTGTTTCCCCCTCGGTGTGAACCCTTGAAGGTGTTCATGTCTAAATCCTTTCATTTGTGGAGAAACGTCTGTGGGTCTGTCTTACCTGATGACCACTCTGGCAGGGAAAGCATCTGGCAGCTCGATGGGACGCCCTGGCCTCATCGACAAGCATTCCAGAATGCTTATATTACCACAGCCACATGGGTGCCATGCAGAAAGGCTGTGTGTGTGTGAGGGAGTTTTCATTTCTTTTCTCTTGGGCTTATTTATTTCTGAAAGTTTTATCCCCTTGTTCCTCCTAGGAGCCACAGTAGTGTACACAGTTCTCCTCTCCTCCCTTTTATCCTCACAATAGCCCTGTGAGGCAGGTTAAGGGGAGAGAGAATAACCAGCCCACAGCAAGTAAGGATTTGAACTGGGATCATCCATATTCTAGCCTGAACATGGTAACCCAGGGGTCCCCAGTCTTTTTCAGCCTGCAGGCACCTTTGGAATTCTGACACAGGGTGGTGGGTACAGCCACAAAATGGCTTCCATGAGAGGCAGAACCAAAAACAAAATGGCTGCTGTAGCAGCTTACCTTCAGTCACTCAGTGAAGACTCTTGGGCTGTGATGGCAGCTGCTGCCAAAGCAACAGCAACATTTTAAAAAATCTGCACAGCCAAAATCCCCCCCACCCCTACCCCACACATTTCCTAAAAAGACTTGCTAAGTGCCAGAAAAGGTGGTGGCAGGGACCATCAGCCCCATGCGGGGGATCCCTGTGCTGACCAGTGTTCCCTCTAAGCTGAGTTAGTGTGAGCTAGCTCACAGTTTTTTAGCCTCCAGCTCACACATTTTTGTCTTAGCTCAGGAAGGATAGCTCTGGATCAAACTAATTTATGCAGTAGCCAGATTGTTCACTCACAACTTTCATGCCGGTAGCTCCCAAAGTAGAATTTTTGCTCACGAGACTCCACAGCCTAGAGGGAGCCTTGGTGCTGACCATTATCCCACGTTGCACCCCCTCTTTCTTCATTCCTCATGATTGTTCTAGTTGGGCTGCTAATCCAACAGGTAGATAAGGAGTGATTTTATGGGGAGGGGCAGAGGGTAATTGAACAGAGACCGAGGAGACAATTTAACTAATGGCCCCCGTCACACGGGAGGATTTGCCCCATGAAACGGACAGGTTGAGGGCGGATTAAACCGGCGCGATCAAATGCCAACATCCGGCAAGTGTCGTGCCCCCACCCCCAACCCGTCCCTTCCGGCCGAAAACACGGATTTAAAAGATACCAGCAAAACACTACTACCTACTAGGAAATGCACAGCACGGGCGGCCGTGTGATTGCCGACGCGCCTGTATCCCGTGGTATGCGAGGCCCTGCCACACTGCGCATGCGCAAAACTGCACAGCTGCCTCACCTCGCCCTTCGTCCCATCGCTTCCCCCTCGGCATGTGATTGTGGAGAGGAGCAACTGCGGCTCGGCTCGGCAATCTGTCTGATCCCAGTGCCACGCTTCAATTTGCTGCGCCTCTAAAAAGCCGCACTTCTGCCACGGCTTTTCCCACTAGTGTGACCAGGGCCTAATGACTTGTAATGGAATCCAGAGCCTTTCACCTTTTAGTTTATTGATTCGACTTGTTCCTCAGGAAGATGGGAATCGTCTGTTCTTAGCCAATGACTGGCTTGAGGTGGGTATATTAACTGAGCTGACAACTGCCTGGGCCCCATTGGGATATGACATCAGGCGGCTGCCTCAGGTGGTGGACCTGGGGTGCCCATGGGCAGATTTGACCCGTGCAGCACAAGCCCCCTTAAAATGAAAAGGAGCTGGGGAGGAAGACTGGTTTCAGTTAGGTGAGGATTAAAACAGGAAAGGATGACCTTTTTCCCCCAGCAGCCAATACATCCAGTACAAAAGGTCTCTCAAATTGTGTGGGAAAACCTCTGCTTCTATATGTATGCAGCACAAGCTTCCTATGGATAGTGCTGAAGTAGGGATCCCAGCTTCCAGGAGGGTCCTGGGGATCCCCTGGAATTACGTCTCATCTCCAGACTATAGAAATGGGTGGGTGAGAAGAAAATGGATGGACTTTATGGCATTGTATTTCACTGAGGTCCCTGTCCTCCCCAGGCTCCACCCTCAAATCTCCAGGAATTTCCTAAACAGAATCAGGCCACCCTACCCACTCACCCCCACTGGGGACAGATGGGAGGGGACCTGGCAACCCCAGCCAAATGACTAGTACTCTTGATGTCATGGAGGCAGGGCTATTTTGGGGCTGGAACGCACAGGAACGGAGTTCTGGGTGGCTTCAGAGTTGGCCACGCCTACTACAGCCAAAACCTCTGCGTGTGCGTGGCTACAGAGGGAAGGCCTGGAGAGCGACCCCCCCTGGCGATTTCGAGGTGGGCGGGATGGGGGGCCCCTGGAAGGATCGGGGTGCTCGGGCAAGCCAAGGGAAGGCAGTTTAAACTGTCTCCCCAGGAGTAGATCGTTTCCGCACAGGAGCAAATCCTCACATGGGTGTTCTTAAACAATCAAACTATGCAAAACTACCAGCACAACACTTTGCCTCCCCAGGAGTAGATCCAAATTTTTCGCCCCTTTACCCTGTGTTTTCCAAATCCTTCGTTTCCAAAATTTCCCCCTTCAGTTCTTAACTTGCAGTTTTCCAGTAAGGAAAACTTTTCACATTTTGTTTCCCTCTGCACTGCCGCCTTGTGTTATCAGTGATGCGTGCTCTCCCCACCTCCTGCCCTCCTGTCCTTCCCAATGCTGTCCCTGTAACATCCTCCATTTTTAAAAATAATAATAATATTGATAGTGTTATGACACATTCCCCCCCCCCATTACGGGATGGAGGGCCCCTGGAAGGATCGTGGTGCTCGGGCAAGCCAAGGGAAGGCAGTTTAAACTGTCTCCCCTTCCCTTTAAGGGGGGGCTCACCTGGGCAAGCCAAGGGAAGCCATGGGGGTGAGGCCTAATATTTTAATGAGTTGTGCTGTCAGGGTGTGGTCTAATATGCTAATGAATTTCTGCTGTTGGGCGTGGCCTATTATGCTAATGAGGCCATGCTGGGCTTTTTCTGCCAAAAAGCCCTGCATGGAGGTGTATGTCTCCCCTCCAGACCCCTGAACAGTTTTAAAAATGTTTTCTTTTGGGGGGAAAGGAGGTGGGTGAACACACAAATGTATATATGGCAGATTTTTTAAAAAAATGTGGACAGTCTGTGTGAAAAATATGGGGAGGGTCAAGACTGTTGGCTGACTCAGAGTTGGAACTGATAGAATGTGCATTTGGCATGTTGAGCTGCAGAGCTCGGAAAGAAGCTGGGCTCCCACACTGGATGCAAAGTCCATTGTCAGGGGTGGTGTGGTTTTCACACACAAAAAATCAATCAAAAATTTAACTTAACTTGTTCACAGTGCCTGTTTTGTGCTGAGACTAAATCTTTATATAATCACCCTTATGATTTGCTTTGCAATTGAAAATGAACAGTTTTTCAAGTAAGAATGTGCCGACACAGTTGTGGAGTTTGGCGTACTGGCTGGCTGGGCAAGCGGCTGTTGACTCAGACCGTTGCTGTGCAAAAGCAAACCCCTACATCGGTGTCCTTGAATAATCGAACTATGCAAAACTTTCCACATCACATTTTGCCTCCCTGGGAGTAGATCCAAATTTTCCACCCCTTTACCTCACGTTCTCTGAATCCTCTGTCCATTTCCACACAAGAGCAAATCCCCACATCGGCATTCTTAAATAATTGAACTATGCAAAACTGTCAGGACAATGTTTTGCCTTCCCAGGAGTAAATCTGAATTTTGTGCCCCCTTACCCTGCATTTTCTGAAGGAGTAGATCGTTTCCGCACAGGAGCAAATCCTCACATGGGTGTTCTTAAACAATCAAACTATGCAAAACTACCAGCACAACACTTTGCCTCCCCAGGAGTAGATCCAAATTTTTCGCCCCTTTACCCTGTGTTTTCCAAATCCTTCGTTTCCAAAATTTCCCCCTTCAGTTCTTAACTTGCAGTTTTCCAGTAAGGAAAACTTTTCAAATTTTGTTTCCCTCTGCACTGCCGCCTTGTGTTATCAGTGATGCGTGCTCTCCCCACCTCCTGCCCGCCTGTCCTTCCCAATGCTGTCCCTGCAACATCCACCATTTAAAAATAATAATAATAATATTGATAGTGTTATGACACATCCCCCCCATTACAATACAACAACATTATAACGTCATGACAAAATGAGCAGTACGGGCATAATTGCTTGCTGTGGTAAGGTCATAATGTTTCATGTGGAAGTCGGGTAATGCCATAGAGTCCACTTTCCAAAGCAGCCATTTTACCCAGGGCAACTGGTCGTGGTCATCTGGAGATCAATTGAAGAAGAAGAGGTTGG
>NW_015164698.1:475640-480305 GCF_001447785.1 Gekko japonicus
ATGACACATCTGCTACATTTTTCTTAAAACATAAATGGTACTATTTGAGAGTTACGACTCAATTTTTCCCCTTTATAACACAGCAAAGTTATAACGTCTGGACAAAACAGGCAGTACATGTCCATGTAGCCTTCTCCGTGAGACTGCCCATCTACCAAGTTCCTCTCTTTTGCTTTCCATTCATAGGCCCCAGTCACACGGGCTAGATAATGCGGGGGGGAGGCGTGGCTCTTTGCGCTGGCGCAATTAGACCCACCAGAATGCAATCAGACACAACGGTGGCACACCGCTGTTTCGTCCGTCAGCGCATGCACATCAAGGAGGACAGCCAGGGGAAAGCCACACAGCGGGATGATTCTGGAATGATTCTGTCAGCAGCCCATGGCAAACCATTTGCTAGTACATTTGTTGAGATACTTTTTAACTGCGCAACTTTGGCAGCACGCCACAGGTTGGCCACGGGTGCGCTACGCTTGCCAGATGTTGCAGTGTGATCGCGCCCTGAAAATCTGCCCAGCATTCATGGCTCTCCTGTGAATGGGGCCATAATTTTTTGGGTGGGGGATTGTGGGTGGGTTATGCCACCTCACACTTGTATTGTTTTCATCCCCCCCCCTTTCTCTCCCCCCGTAGTTCCCCGTGGCGTTTCAGATGATGGTTCACTTATTCATTATTCAACGGTAATGGAATAATGTGACACATTTGAGATGTTTATTGATGTTTTATGAATTTGTTTGCTTGGTATGGGAAATAAACTTGTGTTTGTTCTCCATTATCAAGGATTTACGAAACTTATGGGGATGTTATTACATTGTTATGGATTTGTGTTATGTAGAGAATTGGTGCATTACTTTCCGTAGGAACTTTCTGGGATTCTTCCACAGTCATTTCATGCTTACTTGTCAGGGGGGCTTGTAATGGCACCAGTCATGATAATCCCCCTCGATTTTCAGGCATGGGTGGTGACTAAGCACAGAACAGAGAATCACAACGTCACAGAACCTTTCCAGTGCGCTGGCTAGAATTCCAGCTCCCACCAGTGGCAAACGCTGCCGCATGTCAGCAATCCTAATTCTGCCAAGTCCCTTGTTGGGCAAGAATTAAGACTGAAGAAACACAGAGCCCAAGCGCAAACAAAGTTCATGAGTCCAAATGGAGACAAGCTGTGGTTTCAAAGTTTTAGTGAGCCTTTAAATGGATGTTTGGAAGGCACACCTCATGGCAGGAATAAAAAATGGCAACTCTATCTAAAGAGCCTTCCCCCATTCCCAAGCGAGCCTTTTCTTTTCGACAATGTAATAACATTGCAACATTACTGCACATGTGCAAAAAATATTTTAAAAGGAAGGCTCCACTACTGATTAAGTGCATGACGGGAAACAGCATGGCCCCCTTTTGAAGTAAATGCAGAATGCATGGGGCAGGTCCAATCCTGGATCAAACCCAAAAACTATGGAGTAAAAGCCCTATCGCAAAAGGAGTGCCGCAAAGTCAAAGCATCAAATGGGAATTCAACTCACCAGTAAAAAGATGTAAGACCATACTGTGGAAATGATCTCATACTCACAGGGAATGAACCTAAGCAGGTCTACTCAGAAGCAAAACCCATGTTAGTCAGAGGGGCTTACTCCCAGGAAAGTGTCCTGAGGATTTCAGCCACAGTTCACTGGCTTGCTTGGGCTGTGTATTTCCTGACCTCATCACAGACAAGCATTTAAAATCAGCTATGTTACACTATGGGTGCGGTCAGATGGCATGCTGAGAGTGGGTTAAACTGCTCCAGTTCTAACCAGATTATATTTGATCTGGATAATCACGATCACACTTATCCCGCCTCACCGCGCAGTCACGTTTCTTCCCAGTGTCTACAGGAGTGTGTGTCGGCGGGGTTTTAAATTTTTTCCCTCAGTTTGTGCATGCACATAGGCGCCCCTCCATAGAAGGGGGGGAAACTATCATGGCGCATGCCTAGAACCACCAGGGTGAATCAATCCAACCCCTCCAACAAAAGACTTCCCTTTAAATGTTTGACTCGAAAATGACCTCTGTGAGATCCCGAACTCATCTAAACGCTAAAACAAGTGACCATTTAAATGTCGGTTTTCTAAATACAGTGGCAGAGCTCCACCTATGCGCACACCGCCAGCACTTAAAAATGGCGGGTGAAAAGCAGAAGCCTCGGGCAGTTTTCGAGTGGGGAGGGGGTTTAAACCGGAAGTGGCTCGACACTGCAGGAGCAATCAGACGTCAGAAAAGTGCAGCTGGAACCGGAGAATCAGGAAAACACCACTTGGGGACGTGGAAACAAAATACTCAGTTTTAAAGGGGATTTGAGTCGGAACGTGACGGCTGGGGATGGTGCGCAGATATTGGGTGTGTGAACATGGATATAAAATCAGTTACTGAAGTGTGCCAAAAGCGGACTAAACAGCCCGTCTGAACACACCCTACATGTATTGCTTTGCCAGTACATGGTTGGTGGAATTAATCTTGTTGCTTACTCAGAACTGAATGGATTGAACTACAGATTATTTGTTTGTTTATTTAAAACATTTATGAGCTACCCTTTTCCTTTGTGAAACAAAACAATTATAAAAACCACAATAAAAACCCTATGAATAAAACAATAATAAAAACACATAAAATGTCACAATTTAAAAGCTCCAATTAGGACTGCCAGTAAATAAAAACTGAAATAAAACTGACTTCAATGGCCTCCTGAAGATCAACAGTGAGGGGGCCGGTTGCACCTTGTTCCATAATCTTGGGGTTGCCACCAAGAAGTCCCTGTCTTGTGTGCCCACCAAACAAGCTTCTTTGATTGGTGGGACAGTCAGGAGGGCCTCTCCCTGGGATCTTAATTCTGGACAGCAAAGTACGGGAGAAGACGGTCCTTCAGATACCATGGTCCCTGGTCATGTAGGGCTTTAAAGGACACAAACAACACTTTGAATTGGGCTTGGGAGTGGCTGGTAGCCAGTGTAATTGCTGTAGTATCAGAGCCATAATCAGCAGTGTGGCAACGTATAAATCCAGTTAATACAAATAAACTGACTGTGCTCAGTTTTGGGAATCAAGAGGATGTAAAAGGGACAGAGGTGCAGAACCCTTGACAGATGAGCCATCAGGAGAAAACTCTGCTCTAGTAAATTAATATATTTTTCCCTGTCGGGTGTGTTGGGGAAGCAACTGTGGAGTGGGGAGGAGCCATGGTAAAGGAGGGGCAATTATGTGCAAAAAGGACAGGTAATTTGCCATCTGGGCCCCTGAACATTGAGTCAGCCAGACAAAATGGGCAAGGTTATAATTGAGAAATCCTGGAAACAGCTCTTTTATTTTACTGTTTTTAAAAAAACATGTAAACATGTAACATATATGACAGAAGAGGAACGAGGCGTGGGGAAACGACGAGAAAATGCTCACATGTAAAGCTTTTGTGATCCAATTTAAAATGTTTGAAAAACTATCAAACATTTTTTCAAAGCTCAAGAGCACAGTTTACTGTTCAAACTTAGGTTGTAGTCTGGACAGAGGGTCACTGAGCACACCTGTCCACTGTTTAAAAATCTTCCGGGGGTGGTGGTGGTGGTTCAGGGACAAACTAGGTACCCATATTTGTTTCTTCTGGTGACTGCCTAATTCAGGTATCAAGCACTGCTGTGAGAGGAGTCTCATATTGATGTGAAAAGACAAGCTGATCCCCATTTCCGACATGACTTTATGCGAAGGGTCCCCAACACAGTGCCCATGGGGTCCCTTTCTTTCCCTTTTTCTCTCCCTTTCCATTTCATTCTCCATGTCTCTCCCTTTCTTTCCATTTCTTTCTCTCTATTTCTTTCAATCTCTTTCTTTCCCTTTCTTTCCTTCCATTTGTTTCTCCTTTTTCTTTCTATTTCTTTGCATTTCTTTCTTTCCCTTTCTTTCTCTTTCTTTTCCCCTTTCTTTCCTTTTCTTTCTCATTCTTTCCACTTCTTTCTTTTCATCATCAAATTAATAATGACTGCTAGCACTTTACTATGTCAGATGGATTAGATGGTTTTAGAACTGTTTTAATTGTAATTTATGTTTTAATGTAATTATTTGTTTTCTTATGTAAGCTGCTCTGAGCAGGCCTTGGTTGGGAGGGATAAACTGGAAGTGATTCAAAAATGGTTCGAGGTTGCTGAAATGGACAAATTGTCGGATTCATTAAAAGGGAAAGATGAAGAGATATTTAAGAAGAAATGGGAGAAATTGTTCAAATGGAAAATAAAGTGAAAGGGTGAAGAGGCGATTGGAAATTCACTAAGAGGAAATAATTATGGCTGTATGCTCGTCTGTGTAATTATGTAAAATCAGCATATATTTTGTTGGGAGTGGGTTACTGGGAAAAATCAATAAAAATATTTATTAAAAAAAGAAATTAAATAAATAAATAAATAAATAATTTTCCTTCCTTTTTCTCCTCTTCTTTCCTTTTTTCTATTTTTCTCTCCCTCTTTCTCTCTATTTCTCTATCTTTCTCTTTACATTTTTCTTTCCCTTTTCCCCATTTCTTTCCTCTTTTCCTTTTTTCTTTCCCTTCCTTTCCCTCCCTTTCTTTCCAGTTCTTTCCCTTCCTTTCAATTTCTTTCCCTTTCCTTCTATTCCTTTCCCTTTCTTTTATCTATTTCTTTCTCTCCCTCT
>NW_015164698.1:480465-484305 GCF_001447785.1 Gekko japonicus
TGGGTAGACCGTAAATTTAATATTTTATTAATATTAAAATTAATAAATTTTACCCGTCCACCCAGCGGTTCGAAAGCATTAAGTAGCAAGTAGATAAATTGGGTACCTGCCCCTAGGTGGCAGGGGGCACCCTCCTCCTCGTGAAGTGTGCATCAGGAGCATTGGTGGCAGCGGCAGAGCGGCGGAAGTGGTGCAGTGGGCGAGCAGCCCTGGCGACCCAATGAGCACGACATTGAGCGACGGAGTCCGGCGGAGGTGGAGTCGTGGGGGCAGAGCCAGCAGGACGTGAGCCGGAGCTGCAGCTGGCGCAGGGCCGCACACCAGGATGGGCCCGCCGGAGGAAGCTGCTGGACCGAAAAAGACCTGTTCCAAGGCACCGGGAGGTGGAACGCCGACACCCGAAGCCCGCTTTAAGGAGCTGGATAACAACAAGCCCTGCTGTCTGGGTGCCGGTAGGAAGTCACTTCCCCATATAATG
This sequence comes from Gekko japonicus, assembly GCF_001447785.1. Lineage (NCBI taxonomy): Eukaryota > Metazoa > Chordata > Lepidosauria > Squamata > Gekkonidae > Gekko > Gekko japonicus. The sequence continues at coordinate 480,944 of NW_015164698.1, forward strand.
TAGCCCCAGATAGGAATTGAAATTGTATGTAAACTGCTCAGAGACCCTTCGGGGTTAGAGCGGTATATAAACAATGTTAAATAAAAATAAATAATATGAGCAACCAGTGTAAAGCGGCAACAAAAAAGGCTAATGCGATCTTGGGGTATATCGACAAAGGCATAACATACAAACCACAAGATGTCATAGTCCCGCTGTACACCGCATTGGTCAGGCCACACCTGGAGTATTCTGGAATATTGTGTGAAGTTCTGGAGGCCTCACTTCAAAATGGATGTGGACAGAATGGAGCGGGGGCAGAGGAGAGTGATGAGGATAATCAGGGGGCTCTGGAGACTAAGCCCTATGAAGAGAGGATGAGGGGCTTGGGAATGCTCAGTCTGGAGAAGAAGAGGTTGAGGGGGACAGGATTGATCTCTTTTAGTATTTGAAGGGCTGTCACTTAGAGGAGGGCAGGGAACTGCCAACTGTTGTTGGCAGCAAAGGATAGGAATCACAATAATGGGTTTAAATTTAAGGTGGGAAGGTACTGGCTGGATATTAGGAAAACCTTTTTAAAGTAAGAGTAGTTCAACGGTGGAATCAGCTGCCCAGGGAGGTGGTGAGCTCCCCCTTCCTGGCAGTCTTCAGGCAGCGGCTGGGCAAACACTGGGCAGGGATGCTCTAGGCTGATCCTGCACTGAGCGAGCGGGGGGTTGGACTATATGGCCTCTATGGCACCTTCCAACTCTGTGATTCTCTGATTCTATGTGGTTGGGGTGCTAGCTGGAGGCATGTATATATGTCGGCCCATCTGTCGGTTTCCGGTATAATGTGGTATTTATGTGTCCCTCACATATCTGTACTGTGGTGTGCAGGAAGTTTATTTCTTGTGTAGAGTAATTCATTGTTACATTGATGGTGGGCTGGAAGTTGTTCAAAGCCTGTTGAAATATCTTGAGGGCTTCTTTGCCATGGCTCCAGACAATAAAAATGTCATCAATGAATCTCAAGTAAAGGAGAGGTCCTAATGGGTAGGAGTTCAGAAAGTGCTGTTCTAGATCCGCCATGAAAATGTTGGCATACTGTGGAGCCATGTGGGTGTCCACCATTGATTTGGAGGTATAGGTTTATTTATTTATTTATTTATATTTGAATTTCTACCCCGCCCTACCCCGGAGGCTCAGGGCGGCTTACAGGGCACTAAGTGCCAGGTTAAAACAATACAATATGATTTAAAACAATAAATTACAATAAAATGAACAATTTACAATACATTAGAAGCAAGTTTCAAGCAAGAGAAGAAAGATCTCATCTCAACATAGCTACCCTTGATCTTATCCTAGAGCCATGTTTGGTACTACGTTCCACCCTTAGGGGCCAGGCAATCCAATGTTAGTTCGATGTTAATTCACTAGGGCTGAGTAGTGGCGGCGGCTCCTATCCAGAGGCCTGGCGGAAGAGCTCCGTCTTGCAGGCCCTGCGGAACTGAGAGAGGTCCCACAGGGCCCGGATCTCTTCCGGGAGCTCCTTCCACCAGGTAGGTTCTCACCAAACCTGATGTAGTTACAGGTAAAAACAAACAGGCAGAGTTCAGTAGCAAGATCTGCTGTGGTGTTGCCAGGCAGTCCATATATCCTGACACTCCTGCAGTGATGGTGCCTCTTCTCGAGACAGTGGGATGTCCAGGGTTGCCAGGCTTATGTATCTTTGGCAGAAGGTAGAAAGTGCCCGGTCGAGGTTCTTGGGGTGTATCCTTATAAATTATTTCCTACATGTGTGTCTTGGGACTTCCTTCATGATTTTGTTGGATTCTCACTGGTATTCCTGTGTGGAGTCTGAGGATAGTGGCCTGTAGAAACTGGTGTTTGAGAGTTGCTGCTCAGCTTCTCGTGTATCATTTATGTCAATGGCTCCTCTGGGATGTTGAGTCTCTGTACACCAAGCACTGTTTTGTTATTTGCAATGTGCCAGGAGAAATTTATGAAAGGTTGAAAAACATGTGGAGTAGTTGCCTTCATGTTACTGTGGCAATCATGAGAAGAACCCTTCATCTGTGAATTTGGCCAGTGTCACTTACATTGGGTTTCTCAGTCACCATGGTTGGATATACATTTATACACCTGCAATTTTCCAGCTCATTATGTCCCAGCCCAGCTCCCCTCTGATTAGACACTTGCTACGACTACTCAGGACCCACTGATATCATTGGATGTAAAGAGCAGCTTTGCCTGCTTTATTGGAATGTCACATGACTTTCCGCGGCCTGTTAGGAAACACTATTATGGAATGTTACATGACTCGTTACAGTAAGGGTGAGAGTGCAACTCTAACCATGCTTTGAGTTTAAATTCTAAGGCAAAGGTCTCATTCTGGCAAAAGCCTCTCACCCAAGTAAGCTTATGCTGCAGCAATGTTTTGTGATCCTGCAATGCCCCCTTTTCATCATAAGAAATAGGTGCTGCAAGTAAGTGTACAAAAAACCAAACAGGATGGCTGCACACATCTATATTCCACTCTTACTACTGTGCAAGCCTCTGAAAAGTGGGTTTGCCTCCTTTTAAATGTGCTTTTAACTGTGGGAGGTTTGGAGAGGGAGCTTGTGCTACGTACAACAAAAGAGGGGGAAGTAGGATTCCTGTGGGTAGCCTACGGTGGCAGAACCCTGAAACCATCGTGAAGTAAACAGTGCATCTGGTTGCCAACAGCTGAGAGAAAACACCCTGCTCAATTGGTGGAGGCTGTATGATAGTAAAATGTCTATTGGGGTTTCTCGTGGCAGAATATAGCAACAGATGGGTGGAGACTATGTAAGCTTTCTTTAAAGGGTAAGGACATTATACTACCCTGTGTTCTATCCGTGACCCAACTCATATAAATAAATGTTTGGGTCTGCGGCCATGGTGGCGTTAAGCCACTGATCATGGTCTGATCATGCACACAACAGATTACACCCAAGATGAAACTTTGCTGTTCTGTGCCACAGAGAAAGCAGCTCATTAGTGGCCATTTCACAGTGCCATTCCCCGGCTTTTGATGGGATGAAATGGCAGATGTGAGCAGTGGTACACGGGACATGTCTGCAGGGATGGGGCAGACATGGACCATTTGCAATTAACACCCTCCCCCCCAGGGGTCATTTCATAGAAAAAGAGGTGCAGGAGCTCATTAGCATAGCTCATTAGCATAACTCATTTGCATATGCCACACCCCCTGACATCACTGGGAGTGTGTCAGAAGGCAACACCCACCGCTCAGGCTCCATTGGACTGTTTTGGATTACTAGCTATTGGGGGGGGGATGTGCAGATCTGCCCTCACAGAGGAGGGAGAGCTTGTACCTGAATAAAACTTGGTCTTAAAGATGCCACTGGACTGTTTTGG
>NW_015164698.1:484602-520055 GCF_001447785.1 Gekko japonicus
CTGTTCCCTGCTTGAAGAAGGTGGGAGAACTTGACCCACACATTATCTCTCCTGCTAGATCTATTAGCATTTGCATGAAGGTAAACTGGAAAGCAATTGGACTGCCTTCCCCCTTCCAACCTGTTCTCTGTGCAGGAAGGGGGAAGCCTTTTTAAAATATAAAGTGATGGTTTTGCTTGTTTCAAACCTCCAAAGAAAAAAAATGCAGTTTTTCACAGTCTGCATCAGCTAATACATGTTACTTCTCCTCACTAATATTGTGCAGGATAGCACAATGCAGTGACCACTGCAGTGACATTTTCCGTAAACAGCATGAGGCAAGCAGACAGGCAGCACCAATGTGCCTTCAGTCACCCGGAAGCACACTCAACCACATTTCGTGCCCTGCACAATGCGTAGTTGAAGTTCCTCTTGTGCTTGTCCTTCAGTGTTTCATAGAGCTTTGTGAGCCATCACCTCATGGGGTACACACCATCAGCCACAATCAGGGCAGGTACAGTCACCCCTTCAAGATGGAGCATCGGGTTCCCAGGAAGCAATACTGCTGGGTCCATGGGTCTGCAGAGCCAAGAGTTGGTGAAAACTTATGCATCACAGTTCTCTCTGCTCCAGCCAACCTCAGCATTAATGAATCTCCCTGTGTGTTCCACAACTCCTTGAAGCAGAAGGGACAAGTAATTTTTCTGATTGCCATACTCGGCAACTCTCCCACCAGGTGAACAAATGGTGAGGTGCCAATACAGTGCCGGAACCCCAGGCGATTGAATCCATCCATTATCTGAAAAGCAAAGCATGACAATGCAACAGTACTTAACTTATAAATGGCAGAATTAGGCAAAAGAGTGTGCACTGCAAGAGTAGTGGCTCTCGCATGGGGAAAAGTTCACAAGCAGAAAAGGATCTTTAAAAAGGCTTACCTTTGCAACCTCGTTGCCCAGGCACACAGTCGTCCAGTACAGCTGGATTTCCAACGTGACACACACTTCCAGCACGGTCCCCCCAATGGTGGTGAGGCCAACCCTGAACTCTGTATGACCTCCCCGAAGGTGTTGGGGTCGCCAGGAACCAGAGGGCTACAGCCACATGTTTCTGTACTGAATAGGCTCCTCCATGCTGGTCCTTTTCTGCTTAAGCCTTCCTCTAATTTCAGCCACAATCTCCATAAAGGTGTCCTTAGTCATGTGAAAATTGTACAGCCACTGCTTGTGGCCCCAGATCCCAAAAAACATAATTGTCTGTCCAGTCAGTGGTCCTTGGCTACACCCATTAGTGATGGGGGATGGGAATGCCAGTTAGGGCAAACCAGTACAGCCAGGCACGGCAGCTGAATGTCCAGGTGTGGTGTCTAGTAGCCATCTGTCTATGCAGCCAAAGGTTGGCAGCCAGCACTATGATTCCTCTCTGTGTGACACAGGTAAAGAGAGCATATAGCCAGGGGGTTTCTCATGCAGATCATTATGACATGCAGTGCCACCCGGGTCAGCTCCACGGAGTCCATGACTGCCTAGTTTTTCAACAGAATAATGGCTACTGACCAGACTCTCTGTTTGGTTTTTTAAATGGCAGCGTGGCAGTGGGCGCCAAATAAAACCACTGCACAGGTGAGGAGACCCAACCCAGGCTACCAGCCAATCGGAAATGGGTATTTTAAATTTTCTCTGCCTGGGAAAAAAGGAACCCAGGAAACGTAGGAGCTTGCTTCCGTGTTGTGCAGTATTGCTAGTGTATTAACCTGAGGAGGGCACAGAATCCAACAATGATTCCAGGTGAGTAACAATCAGCGGTATTGTTCGCAGATTACATAACAATGATTTCAGGTGAGTAACAATCAGCGGTATTGTTCGCAGATTACATACATTGCTGAAAGCTTAATGGAATGCTGAATAGTGGGGTTGTGGAGCACGAACGATCGTGGTGTGGCGAGTTCCCACCAAATGGAGACAACATGCTTGGGGTGACCACACCCTTTCCTTTCCGCCCACAATGCTTGGCTGGAATGTGTGTATGTGTGTGAGTGTGCGTTTTTGTGTGTGTGTGTTGGGTTGCATAGCCAGTGAAAGCGCTGGCATTCCAGGTTGTAGAATGATCACCATTGCAAGCGTGGGTTCAAGATTGGTGGTTGAATGCCTTGAATGCCTTGAGATTTAACAAGGAGGAGGAGGAGGAGGAGATTGGATTTATACTCCGCCCTTCACATGGAGTCGCAGAGCGGCTTACAAACTCCTTTCCCTTCCCCTCCCCACAACAGACACCCTGTGAGGTAGGTGGAGCTGAGAGAGCTCTGACCGAAACAGCTCTTTTTCAAGAACAGCTGTGCCAGAACTATGGCTTGCCCAAGGTCATCCAGCAGGCACAAGTGGAGGAGTGGGGAATCAAACCCGGTTCTTCCAGATTAGAGTCCGCGCACTTAACCACAACACCAAACTGGCTCTCTACACCAAACTGGTGTGAGTTCCCTATATGTTCCACATTGCAAAGGGCAAAGGTTGAGTCCAGCGCCAATGAAATTTGCCAACAAACATTTTTTTTCTTACTGTCATATATGTGTTAATGAGACTAGATGTAATGGTTGTGGATGTCTGTTTCTGTGTACCTGACAATCAGCACATGGGCAAAGTAACCTCTGAGCTTTAGGGTGGCCTAGTTTTGCCTTACGTGTTCAAATGGTTTCCAACTCATATGATTGCTTCAGAGCAACCACCCGAGTTCATTAGACGAGCGGAGACAATGTGAACGATTGCCACACGAGTGGGGTTACCACTGAACCCCCTGTGTATTTGCTGTTGCCTTCAGACAATGTTATGCTGTTCCCTTAGTGTAAATTCAAGGCAGCAGTCCACTCTGCTAACTACCCCTCTCCCCAAGTAACACCAACATGATGCTCCATTACACAAATTAGATTGCTTTCCCAAAGTGAGACTTGCACAGATCAGGAGTGTAGCAGTGTGGGGGGATGCAGGCAAAGAGTGGAAGATAAAGAGGCAGAGTGGCCATTTTGAATTAAAACACAGGCATTTTCCTTTTTTCAAAGCAGGAGACATTGGTGCCAGCGTGGACCAACCAGCATCAGGGCACAGAATTACATGGAGGGACCCAACCCAAATGAAAATATTGGTGGTAAGAATCACATAATTGCACAGTCATTTGCATGCCTAAGTGATCTCCTAGTTTGGTGTAGTGGTTAAGATCATGGACTCTAACCTGGAAGAACTGTGTTTGATTCCCCACTCCTCCATGTGCAGCTGCAGGTATGACCTTGGGTCAGTTACAAGTTATTTCAGAGCTGTTCTCTCACAAGCTGTTCTTGAAAAAGCTCTCTCAGCCCCACAACAATGATTTCAGGTGAGTAACAATCAGTGGTATTTGAACAACTTTCACTCTGAGACTCCTTTGGGTAGTGAAGGGCATGCCACAAATTTCCTTTTTGCACCAATGTCGTCATCACCCAGGATTTCCATTGTGAATCCTTTGCGGAGATCCCTGCCACAAGCAGCTGCCTGGTCTTGCATAGTGAACCCTCCAATGAGAAAAATGGGGGACCATCTTGAGAGGACTGGAATAACTCATTCTGTTTTCCCTTCCTAATATGATGAGTAAACACCTTAAGAATACCTGGCACTACTTATACTCCGTGTCATCTGTTTCTGTGCAACAGGCCAACATCGCCTATCAGACGGCCAAGATCGCCTATCAGGAGACGCGTAAGAAATGTAAGAATCTGTATCAGGAGACGCGTAAGAAATGTAAGAAGACAGAGACAGTGTAGGAGACACTCTCCTATCCTTTGTGATGCGGTGCTCCGCAGGCTGCTTCAGTGTGAAAGGGTGGAGGACAGTGCCAACAGGCACCATGAAGAGAGTCTTGCGGAGGGCAGAAGGCGCCATGAAGAACTGATGGTAGAAGAGAATCGCCAGTTTGGCCAGAAGGTGGAGGACAGTAGGCTGGAATGGCAGGCCTTTTGGGACATGATGCAAGAGAACATGCTCATGGTCATCGATGGCCCCAGATCCCATGGTGAAATGCTGCTACCCAGGCAGTGTGAAGTCCCAAGTGATGGAAAACAGTGATTGGCCACCCATGTCTATGCCATTAACTGTTGCTAATAATTGGGTGGTGGTGGGGAAATGGTTGCCTCTGGGAACCATGTTGTATCTAAAGCGGCCACTATGGACAACGTTTTTTATTTCTTTCCTTTCCTGGTGTTGTTGTCAACCACTCACACCCCTACCCCTATCGCAAAATAAAGTGTGTTATAAGTTAAAATGCTCGGGAGACTGCAAACATATATGCTACGATTCTCCAGGTGGTTGCTGGCCATGAGCCTTTCAGCATGCCCCCTCCGCTCGATGTAGGACAGCATCCGGTCAACTTCCTCCCCCTGCCAAAAGGCGCCTCTTCTCCTGGGAGACATTTTGGTCAACTGTTCGATCAATCAACCAAGTGCCAACTTTAAACTGTGGCTGGTGGGGTTCGAGCTGGGGTGAGCCAATCACTTGCCCTCTCCCCAGAAACCATTGGAGTTCGTAACATTTTGGAGCCAATGAAAGGCATTTGTGTAGCTGAAACTGACGAAGATTGCTGCAGGAGTGATAGACTGAGAATGCTACTGGTGGAGGTTTCTTTTGCAATGCAATGTTTGTTGAGCGAGTGAGGGTCCGGGGGGTGCAATGTTCCTGATGTCAGGGTTCCAAAGAAATGTTCTGCATGCATGATTGAACTGCTAAAATATAACTGCAGCAACTTTAGACCCAAGTCTCACTAGCACAAGCACGCAAATTCATCCCTGCTGCATGCTTTACTACTTGGGGTGCTAGAGTGGATGCCAGGTTTCAGCCCCCCCCCCAATCAGCAATGCTAACTTTGGAGCATTGGCAGTGCTCCATTGTGTTCTCCTCTGCATGGCCAGCTTAGCAGACATTTTAGTGGTCATGTGGACGGTTGGGAAAGGCATCACAGCAACAGACAAAGAAACACCATGCAAGGGAAAGTGATTGCTACCGGGGGGGTGGGGGTGGAATGTAGCCTTCAAAGGGAACATTTTGCAGGATGTACATCTCCCATCAATGTTTGTGCCACTGGAACAGCACTGCATTGGAAAATGGCCACAGAGTAGAGGGGATGGTGGAGGATGGGACTCTGTGGGGTAAAAATAAATAAAATTTTGCTCCATGGGAACTGGTCTCAGCTGCCAGGAGATTGGCGTGGATTCCAGGTGTTGCAAGTCAGCCTGAGACCAGTGGCAGCAAGGACTCCATGGAAGAAGAGGAGTTGAGATACTGGCTGATTATGACTCACAGTCCACAGTTGCAACTGATCCAACACCTTGCAGGTCTGGATCAGCAAACAAGCCTCCAGAGGCAACTCTCAGCTCACCTGGTTCCCCCACACCCTTGGAATGCCAGAGTCGTCAGTAGTGTGCAGAGTTGCAGTTAAGGAGAAAGAGCGCATGTCTCCTGGGCCGATACCAGCTGTCAACTGATAAGGCAGATGAGTAGTTGCTGGATGACTGCCAAGTAAGCTGACTGTAAGCATGGCTCTTTAAGACCTAGCTATAAAAAGAGCTAATGCTAGATGTGGACACAACAAGTACACTTGAGAACGAGTCACTGACCTTGCTGATTAGCTGTTCTCTGGAACCGCTGACCCTGGACTGGACTTGGACTCCTGCTGTCTGGAATCCACAACACTGGACTCGACTGGACTTGGACAACCTACTTTCTGAAATCCCTGACTTTTGAACTGTGTTTGATGCTTCTTGAACTCTGTAACTCCTTCCTCTGGACTGGCTGGCTTAGCCCACCATACTTGACTCCCGGCAGGGCTGGGCCTGTACATCAGAAGATCTCTTGTCTACACCTGGAGGCTGGCAAGCCTATGTGGCTGCTTCTGTATATATTTTGGCAGTTGAAAGCTGGCCAACCCAATAGTCGAGCCAAGCAGGGAATGGCTGATGGTTGCCAACCAAGGGGGTGGAGGAGGGATGAGCCCTATTATGGTCCACCTGGCACTCCTGGCCACACTGCCATTCCTGCATTAATATGAGACTTTTTTTGACAGAGTAGCCTGTTGGTAACCACACACTAGCAAATCCAACTTTGGGTGCTTTGTTGTACGATGTCAATTTGCTTAAGTGGGGGTGGGGAGAGAACGAGCTTTCCCAAATCAGAAATCTTGAACCACAGGAGGACTGGTTAGCCTGATGTTCTGTGCAAGATGACTCCCCTAACCTCTTCAGTTTTGATACTCTTTTGTCCTGGGAGGCTGCACAGTGACACCTCAGTAGGGGCTGAACTTTTTCCAGGGGGGAGGGGAAAGAAGTGGAGAACCATTATAAAAAAAAGAAACATACTGACAGAAAGGTCTGATATTTCACGTTACCCGCTAACATCCCCCCCCCCCAGTGCCATGCACCAGCTGCCCACTTCTTAGGAAAAGAGTGGACTAGTAATTATTATACTAGGATCTTGGTGATCCGGGTTCAGGTTTAGTGACCCTGACTACATAGTTCTCTGTCAGCGCAACAGCTCAGGTTTGTTACTGTGAGGAAGAAATGGGGGAAGGGTGAACAAAACTTTGACCTGGTTTGGCTTTGGATCAAGGCATAATATCTGTATAGAAATATTGATTTCTATAGGTTTCATCCCCCCCCCCCCGGAATGCCTCTTGCTGATACCCTGCTGTGTTGATTTCCTGTGGAAGCCAAATGGCTTGAACATTTGGTCAGAGAAGCTCAATTGCCATGCCATATAATTCTTCACCCTTCCATGCTGGAAGCTAGGCCAGCATGTCAGAAACTGCACGTAGCTAATGGAGGGGCTGGAGTTTGGGGATCATTTGATTGCAGAGGGTGTTCCCCAGACCTAGCCTATCCCCCACCCATTGCCATGACATCCCAGAAGTTGGACACCCCCTTCCTACTTGTGATTGGCTGATGGTCACGGCTAGTCATGATTAGATTGGGGGTTTTAATTGTCTGACCCTTGGGGGAGAGCTCAGATTTTCTCTTGCTCTCTCTATTGTTTGAATTGCACTTGGGAAATGCTGTCCCAGGTAGAACAAAGGACTGTTTTGTGAGCTAAACACGTGCTTACAAAGATGGAATTCTTGTTTCTCAAGATACCTGGACTCTTCCAATGGACAATATTGAACTCTTGGATGCTACCCTGACGTTGGTAAATATGCTTCTTACTGTTTAGTTAAGGCAAAACTTGCCTAGGCTTGTTATTTTGAAATCCTTCTAGTCTGTGCTAAGTTCTGTGCTGAATAAACTTATCTTGGTTTCTAACTTGTCTGGATTGTGGTAACTGGACTTCAAGCCTTTTTCCTGTGCCTGCTGCTCGCCAAATGGCGCTACCTTAGTAAGATTAACTGCACAGCTCTAGATTGAGCTGCTATTGTATAAAGTCCTAGAGGCCAGTTAAGAGTCTGAACCTTGCTCTTGGACTGGAATGGGACTATAGTTAAAAAAGATTCTGGTGGCTATAGTATTCTGAAATCCAGAGAGCCTACCTTTCTGGGTTATTGTGTACTGTATTGAGCCAGTGTAGAGTTTTCCCCTCCATCCCTGGACTGGCCTGGGGGGGGGCAGAATCTATACAATATCAAATCCTGCACACATTTCCAAATGAAGAAGCAAACCTGTTGAAACAAGCAAGCAAGCAAGCAAGCAAGCAAGCAAGCAAGCAAGCAAGAAAAAAGAAAGAAAGAAAGAAAGAAAGAAAGAAAGAAAGAAAGAAAGAAAGAAAGAAAGAAAGAAAGAGAATCAGATCAAGGCTTTCTAAAATAAAAGTAGTACATACTCTATAGGTCATGTGCATAGACTCTTGCAACTGTTGGAAATGACTCCTCCTTCACTAGTACAGGTTTTCAAACATCACATAGCTAATGATAAAAAATCCTTGTATAAGCATCAAAGCACAAGAAAGACAGTAATAGGAGCCAAACTGCCGGGGTTCAGGCTGGGAGCCAAGCAAGAGCACTAACCCAAGTGGTATAGTCAAAGTCTGATCCAAAGGTCATTGCATGGAATTAGCAAGTTGTCAAGTAGCAGGTCCAGAGGTCAGTTCAAAAAACGAGGTCTAGCAGTCCAAGGGTCATCTGAGAGTTGGTCCAGGGTAGATCTGAGAGATGGTCAGAAGACAGTCTGAGACATCACAGGACCAAAGCGGGATCCAATTCAGTGGTCAAAGGGTATTCAGCTTGTTGCTTCCACACCTAACAGCCTCCCTTGGCTGGTTTTTATAGCCATATGCTTAAGGGTCAGGCCTGCAGCCAGCTGCTTTGGGAGTAATCCTGCAATCACTCATCTTGACTACCAGCATGCAGCTGAAGTCATGCCAGGAGGCATGCAATTTGACGTCTCTCCTGTAATTCTGTTTGTAGCCTCTGTCTGTGGTGCTCTAAGGGTGTGGGTGATGCTGGAGGGCTGGAAACGATCAGCTGAGTTTCACCTGTTGAATCAGGGCTGGAGGGTGTTGGTGGCTCTGCATCAGGTGTTGGGTGTGAACACTGACAAGCCTGCAGCTCACCTTCCTGCTTGCCAGCTTCTGCTAACTCAAAGCTGGCTATATGGGGCTCCTCCTGAGGACTCCTCACTATTGCTGAGTCCTGGCTGACCCACAACACAAATGCTGGTGAAATGAGTCGATGAACGTTTTTAAAGGTTTATTTAAAGATAAAAAGAAAAACAAAGCACGGTGAATATCCAAACCACAAACCACAAAGCTATGAGTAGACAGACTTCAGAAAGCAATGAAAGGGTTCTTCCAAAAGGGTTGAAAACATCAGTTGCCAGCCTGCACACACAAACTCTAACAGCAGCTTTCTGAGGTTCACTCATCCAGAATCTGCACTGTTGATATACAAAAGAGACAGAACAAACAACTGGCCATCCCCCCACCCCCCAAAAAGTGGAGCTGGTTGGCAAACATGTGCCTGGCCACTGCCTCGCACACCGCCTTTCCCTCTAGAACATGGTGCCTGCCTCTGTGATCTCCCTGGCTGAACAGAACCAGCTGTTCTGGCACTGTGTGCTGGTCTAGTGGGGGGACATGTCAATTTTCCTCACAAATACTGTGGAGGAAAATGCATGCTGAGGAGGACCACTTTCACACTGTCAATTTTGTCACTCGTTTGTCCCCATGGCTTCAGGGTTTTCTCCCACGATGTGTTCTGCTCTCTCTAGCAGTCCCAGAGGGAGCAAAACACATGTGGAAAAGGGGGGGGGCGGGATCCAAAGCAACAGGGACAAATGAGTGACAAAAATGACAGTGCGGAAGTGGCCACCATCCATGGTGCATGTTCATTTTGAATTTGGAAAGGTGACCGGAGGCACCTCCAACAAGCCTTTAGCCGTCCAGAAGCGCACCACACAACATAATGCACACAAGTGCAAGGTGTAGTTGTAGTTTCTTTCATGTTGGCCCATGCACCACAGGGTAAGGACTCATGAGCCACCACCTCCAGCCCCATCCACAACAACCAGGGCTGGCACAGCAACACCTTCCTGAGTGAGAGTTGAGTTGCCCTAAACAAATTACCCAGCATCCATGGCAGCACACAGTGCAGATCTGACTAACAAGGTGGCGCCGTGGCCCTTCCCGCCACTGCATGCGATGTCTGCATCCATGAACCTTCCAGTGTGATCCACAGTGCCCTGCAACAGTATGGACGGGCATTTCTTTTGCCAACCACTGCTTTCACACATGACTTCCGAAAAAGGGATGGGCAGTGATCACGTCAATGGCGCTAATGCAGCATGGAAATCCCAGCCTGCTGGATCCATCCATTATCTGAAAGCACATGTAGTGTTACAGAACAGACATTTCCAATTGCTATTTCCGATCTGGCATTCATGACGGCAGGTTAATTTCAGAGCTCTGCCTCAACCCCCAATAATTTGCCTTAACCCTGTGGAAAATCATGCTTAAAGTTCAAAGAACTCCCCCAACAGCAAAGAAAAATAAAAACCAGCAAGAAGGGAAAACTGCAAATATAGTAAGTGCCTACTTTTCTTCTAAAGAACCCTCACCAGTGCAGGAAGAGCTAACTGTAGGAGTCAGCCATGAGGGCGTGGAGGTGATGACTCCCAAGACAACAGTCTCTACAGTCACTACTGTTAATGAGGATAGTTCAAAAGACAGACCAGTATCTGAAAAAATGTTAAACGCAGCTTTAGAATGCTTCACAGATAAGGTTGCTGCGATGTTTATTACAGTTCCAAACCAACTGCAAGGGATCACAGCAAAACTTGATCTGGCAGCCAGCAACGTTCAGGAGGCGAAAGAGATGGCACTTCAAAATGCTGGTGAAATTCATCCTCTGAAAGATACACAACAGCATCAAGATAAACTGATTCAATTGGATTCGGTTTACAGGGGAGGAAATTTAAAATTTCGTGGGATACCTGAATATATTTGTTTACCAGAAGAATTACCTGGTTATCTTATGGACTGGTTTACTTCATTGTTGCAATTAAAGGAGAAGGCAGCTTCTTTTATTTCCTCTGCTTTCAGAGCTGGCAGATATGGGTCTGCCAACTCCAGAAGGAAAACATCAAAAGATATAATTGCTACTTTTGGGGACAGAAATATTAGGAGAGATGTATTAAGATTAGCAAGAGAAAGGGGGTTTTTTTGTTATGGTTTTTCCTGATATTCCAGTGGAGGCACTTCAGAGACATAGAGATCTTAAAGAGACAGCTAAAGTCTTGAGAGAAGCCAGCATTAGATACACTTGGCTATCCTCCGGAAGCTTGGCAGTCTATCATCAAGGGAAATTACATTCCACTTTTGATAATGAAACAGGGAATCTGCTTTTGCAAGCAATCCAGAAGAATGAAGAATTGGAACCAGAGTCAACTGGTAATCTAAAGAAGAGGAAGCACTTGGTGGCCACTTTTCCATCTACAGCATCGGCCATGGGCTATTATGCTTCAGAGATTCAGAGCTTGGGCAGATGGCGTTCATCGGCTTACAAGTCCTATATCCAGCCTTTCCTTGGCCTTTGAGATTCTAGGTTGCTGTTTTGTGTTCAATGGATTGATTACCAAGTTAACTGTTTTCTCTTTTTAGGTGCTGTTATGGCTGTTCCCGGTGAAAGGAGCCGAGTTCTCAGCTGCGGGCACAGCTTTGTGTTCTGGGCAGCTCATCGGGCTGGGAGAACTGCTTTCGGCTCTCAGCTGGGACTCAGCCGATGGGTTACTATAGAGTGGCGTGGGTGCCGGGGCCTACATTGGCCTGGTCGTATTAATTCACGGGGAGCAGGGCCCCCCTCTTCAGGTGGTGGTTATTCACTTGGGAGGGAACAACCTAAGGTTAATGAAGGTAAGGCCCTGGCTTTGCAGGCTAAGGAGGATTTGCAGGCTCTAAAGACGAGATAGCCCGGGGCTTCATTTAGTTTGGTCTGCAGTGATCCCCTGCATTGTTTGGCATGGTGTACTGGACCCCATTTTTGGTCTTGTTCTACATAGTAGCAACCTTGAGAGGTGCACTTTCAAGCTTAGGAGACCTGGCCCCAGGGGTCATTTCCTGCTGGAGCGCACAGGAGCGGAGCTCCGGCAGTAAGGAGCCCAGGGGGCGGGCACAGGCAACAAGCCCCGCCCCGTGCGCCCAGCAGCCCTCAGTCGGGCCACAAGGAGCAAGAAGCAGCCATGTACGTTGCAGAGCCCCCCCCCCGGCCTGCTTTCACATACAAGCTCTCCCTCCTCTGCGAGGACAGATCTGCATGTCCCCCCCCCCACAATAGCTAGCAATCCAAAACAGTCCAGTGGAACCTAAGCGGTGGGTGTTGCCTTCTGACACACTTCTGGTGATGTCAGGGGGCGTGGCATATGCAAATAAGTTATGCTAATGTTATGCTAATGAACTCCTACACCTCTTTTTCTTATGCCTGGCCCATAAAGAAACTGAACAATATTGTCTTGTAAAGAAATTGGAATGAGACCTTCTATTGTGGCTCTTTGTTCCTGAGGAAGGACCAGAAGTCTGAAACACTGTATACTACCTAGGAAAGGTGTTGAATTTCTACTTTGGACTTTATGCATTCTGTGGACTTCTATATTTCCTATGATGGATTTTATGTACAGATTTATTGCTGATTACATATGTGTGTTTCACTTTGCTGAAGTCTCTCTTTGTACATTGACTATTGCGGGTATTTCAGCACACAGTTGTTTTGCTATTACTTGCCGTGGTGTACTGGACCCGATGGGGATCGACAGAGCCCGCTGTAAAGTCCATAGAGAGATCAAGAAAGCTATGGAAGGGGGATTTGGCCACTACATACTCCATCCACGCATTCGAATGGAATGTCTGGACTTCTGCCGAGGGGATGGGGTTCATCTGTCTGAGAAGGACAATGATCTCTTCTTAGAGGATCTGTGGCAAGAGCTCCGTTGGTGTTAGGCCTCTCGGTGGGTACTAACGCCTAAGCTGAGGCTTGGCTTAGTCATGGCAGGAATGTCTTACGACTGAGGTTTTGCGGCTAGTGGGGCACCAGATAGCACCCAATTTGGGGGGTTTGGGGGTCTGGCATGAGCTACTTTTGGGTTATGCTACCCAGGGTGAAGGAATGCAGACCGCCTTTATGGGGCTGCCTGGAGGGTTTGCCCATTGAGCTGTACGGCTTGTGGACTGACTCTGGGTGGTTGCCCATTTGCTGGGCCTGCCTGGGCTGAGCCACAATAAGTTGGCTCTGCTAGGGGGCTGGGTGGCTCACCCATAGCATCACAAAGAAGGGTTCTGTTGAGACCCCTAGCTGTGTATGAGCTGCAATTGGTTTAGCCCTTGCCATTTAATGATTAAATGTTAAATAAAGTGGCCCATAGTTTCATCCAAGTATTGGCTTCTGTCTCGTTATTCCGACTGGGGGGGTCAAATAGAATGTAAGAGCTACTCAGCCTTCTATGAGGCCCCCAGGCCAGATCCCCAGGCAAAAAACAGGATCACGAAACCGCTGGGAAAATTGGACAAAGCCGCGGGTCAAAATGCGGCTGTGCGGCTTTGACTGGGAAATTGACCAATAGAGCGGGGTAAAGGGAGGCGCGACCGCGGTATAGTTCTTGTGTGAAATCGGTCAAACAGAAACCACACACCCTCAAACAAGCACCACTCTCCAACAGGTTCTACAGACCGACACACCCTCAAACGTTGTCCTCCCACACAGTAACCTCAGCGCCTCCTCCTCAGCAGTTAAGGAAAGGCGAATAATAAAATACTCACCACTCCACCAGCAGCTCTCTCTCCTGCCCCTTCTCAGAGCCCAGCCATAAGAAACCACTGAGGACCCATTACTAACGTTCTGTTAAGGTGGCTACCTGAGAGTAAATACACTTGAAGAACCTCTATCCTATTTCAAAAAACATGCCCAGCACAAAACTGACCAATAAGGAGTTTATCGCTAAACCTGAGGTGAGGAACACAGCGATAGACCTACCATGCCTCACCAAAAAACAAATGGACACAATGTCCAGTTTTTCTCATTGGTATGCAGAATATATACTCCACGATTCCTAGGAGAAAAACCAGAGAAAAATGAAAGGTGCGGAGTGCATGCACAGCATTCGAAGTCAAGCCCTATGACTCGACTTCAGTGAATTGGAAATAAGCTGTGTATGTATAATAGGTCAAAGTGCGATGAAGTTAGGCCCTGAGAAGGGACATCAGACAGGGCTTCTAGGAAGACACTTTCAGGCATAGTGGTTCTATTTCCATTCTATGGGGAAACTGGCCAAGGAAGCCAAAGTAAGTCTTGGCTTTACCTGTAAGTTTCCTTTTCTCCAGAAAGCAGAATCTGAAAGAAATTCATGGTACAGAAACAGAGCACCCTGGGAGACATAGACCCCTTTGGTCTATGCAGGATTTTTTGGGGGGTTGTCTTCACCCTGAAGGGTTATTTATGGTCAATTCTCCACCCACTGACTGTCTGGAGGAGGAGATTGGGATAAGTCTCATTGGCAAAGGTGGCCTCAGGTTATATGAACAAGCCTTGTAGGGGGGCTTACAGGGGGAGCCCAGCTGGACCGTTTCAGGGATGGAGCTAAGATAGTTTGCCATTGTGTTGGGACTGGCCTAAGACAGGACTTCGGTTAACGGAAGTATAAGCTTGACAGCCACCTGCTTCATTACTTAGAAAGGGTCTCTTGGGGTAGGGGCAACATCCCTACAATATGCCCGGGGATTAGTGCAGTTCAAAGCAGTGCCTGAACCTGGTGTTATCAGGGGATCGGATCTGTCCTTGGAACAGGTTCAGCTCAGGATGGGCAAAAGGAAGTCCTTATTTGCACAAAGTGCTATTAACCTGTGGGATTCACTGTCACAGTGAAAAAGCCACCTGCAGGATAATTTTATTTAAAAAAAGAATTAGACTATTTCAAGGCTATTCAATGTGACCGTTAAATGAACCTCCATGGTTGGCAGCAACTGTCAGCTCTGCAGCTGCCATGGACTGGGGGGGGGGGTGCTGAGCACTGGATGAATGGTCTCCGTCTGTTTCTCTGGAATGTTTAGCTTCACTTCTCCCTGCATCCGTTAGCCTCTTTTGGTGACTGTGGTACCTTGTCACTCCTTCTCCCTGGGAATGCTCACCCATTAGCTTAGGTGGGCTTTTGCATGACTCCTGATTGGCCCCCTACCACCCACTGACTCATTTGGTTCCTGTATATCACTAGCCTGCCTGCGCTTGCTTTTAGTTCTGACAATGAACGTATGTATGCTCAGAAGAACTGCTTTTACTGTACTCGAGAAACATAAACCTTTTGAAGGAGTGTTGTTCAGAACCGATTGCTGCGGGACTCTGACAGCAACGTACCACTGGATGCTGGGGACCAAGGACAGGGAAGGGCTGCTGCCTTGGTGACCTGCTCCCCGAGGTATCTGAGGACCCATTGTGGGAAACAAGATCCTTGGTCTGATCCATCCATGCCAGTCCCTGTCCCCCAGTGATCCAACACAGTCACATCCGAACGGCCCCTCAAAAGGGAGAGGAGAGGAGAGTCCAAGGAGCAGGGGCCACAGCAAGGCCAGCATCAGCATACCCTCAAGTGGGGCAGCTGCCAGGGCCCCAAGAGTGAATGGCAGGGCCTACGGCTGCCGGCACCCTGGCTGGCACCGCAGCCCCCCTGCCCCCTCCTCCATGCCCTGCCTGGTGTTGCTGCGGAAAGATCTGAAGGCAGCCATGAGCATGGATGGCCTCTTGTCACCAGTGCGCCTGCTTTTCAACACACGTGCTTGAACATTCAGAAGAAGGCGGCAGCACTGCGCACTTGCGCACACCGCTGTTCCATGGCTGAGACAGGTTTCGAGCATTTACTGCTGCAGATTTAGCACATATGGCTCTGGCAGGCAAAGGAGAACACTTAGGGTTGCCAACTCTGGCTTGGGAAATTCCTGGAGATGTGGGGGTGGAGCCTGGGGAGGGCGGGGTTTGGGGAAGGGGGGAAGTGCAGTGGAGCATCATGCCAGACAGTCCAGCCTCCAGAGCAGCCATCTTCCCCGTGGGAACTGATGTCTGTCGTCTGGAGATCAGCTGCAATGGTGGGAGATCTCCAGGCCCCACTTGGAGGCTGGCGACCCTAAGACCAGGGATCCTCCTTTGCCACAGAGCGTGTCCCTCTTTTTCTCAGTGAAATGTTGGCGGACACAGGAGGGGGGAGGTATTCGGTGGTCCGGCAGCAGAGCTGCATCTGGACCGTTGTCTCCCCCAAGGGTCACCAGTGCTTGAAGGCCAAACCCTAAACGCCTGGACAGAGCACCGTGGCAGAGAGAGGCAATTCAGAGCAGCCCAATGCCAAAGCTTTTCACCACAAGTCTAAGTTGCGGTTGCTTATAACCAGCCCAGGTGGGGGTGGTAGAAAGAGCTTCGCCCTTTTCTTTCCTGGCAGCTGGCTCCAAAGCAGTTAGCAATCAGATCTCCCATTTCCCTTCCTAGAAAAAAACAGGCTCTCTCTTTTTCTGCAGATACAAAACCTTTTGTTCCAGGCAAGCAGGAAGATGCCTGTCCCCACAGAAGCAGACTGCGGGAGGCAAAGAAGGACTCCCCGATATGCAGGCAAGGGCAGACTCGGAGCAGCTTATAGGGCAGTCCTACACAGAGGACTCCACTCTAAACCCCTTGAAATCCATGGGCTTAGACCGGAGGAATCTGTTTAGGATTCTGCTGTGAATCAGCCCCTTTCCTCTGCAGTTCATGTTCCTGTTATCCCTGTGACCCAGGGCTGGTTCCAGGTTTTGGGTGGCTCTGGGCAGACCGTTCCCAGGGCCCCCTACCCTCCTCTGCTCACACCCAAGTACACATGCCCTTCCATCCACCTGCCTTTGTCTCCTTCCCCTCTCTGCTCAACCTGTCTTGCTCTGTCTAGTAGTCCCAGAAGGAGCAAAACACACATGGAAAAGGGAGACCCAAAGCAATAGGGACACACGAGTGACAAAAATGAGAATGCAGAAGAGAGATCCAGAAGAGGAGCTGAGCCCTGGAGGAGGACAAGGCTACCATCTCACATGACTTCCAGTTTATGGCGGCGCGCTAGCAGACTCACCTCCCGGACCTCCCAGGGGTGAAGCTGCGCTCCAGCTGAAGAAGGGGGTGTGCAGGCTCACAACCCCCCCCCCAGGGGCCCGGCGAAGGGACCCTGGCCATGGAATTTATAAGAGGTCGCCTCTTTGACAGCGGAATGCCGGAGAATTGAGGCACCTCTTCGTTCCAACGGTTCTCCATGCTGTGAGACCATATGGATCTAGTGACGCCGACCAGGACAAGTGCAGGGGATCATGCGGCAAAAATGAAATGAAAGCGAGGTCGAATGACCAATTATGAACATGAGTCAATTTCAAAGCGTTTAAAGGGGAAAAGATAGCTCCCCACCCCACCGAACGGGAAGAAAACGAGCGGGGGAGGGATGCCTCCCATGCGCACGAACTTTGAGCGATTGAGGGGGGGCGGAAGAAAGCGCGAGGGAAACTGCCTAGAAGTGCTTACCAAAGCGAATCTAAGCGGTCAAGCGCACATTCAGAGACTTTTTAAAAATTCGCGAAAGTAAACAAACGATAAAGATGGCGGGGAAGAAGGACAGAGAAAAACTTTTGAAAGCGAAAGGGTCTGAGAGCCCAAAACCAGAAGTTACCAGTGAGGTGGCAAAGTCTATAGCAGATTATATGTGCCCTCTGCTGGAACAGCTGAATAACTTCAAGGAACAGATGTCTATAGTCACTCAAAGCATTACTGCACAACAAACCCAGATAAACGACTTGATACTAATAATGAAGCAAGATGCTGAGAAGGTAAAGGAAGTGGCTGTAACTACACAGAAAGTGAAGAAGAAAGTGCAAAAGCTGGAAAGGAAACAAATCTCCATGGAAGATCAACTGTTGCAAGTCCAAATGGAAAAGGCCAACATGATCCTTCATTTCCAGGGCATGCCAGAGAACAGAAGTGAGAATTTTAAAGAAGTGATGAGTGAACTGCTGGCCCCAGTGACAGAAATGAAGGCGGAATCACTGCTTAATGACATAGGTGTGGTCTATAGATCATATTCAGGTTATATAAAGAAAAATAATCTGCCTGGGGAAATTGTGGTAAGATTCTCAAAGAGGCATGTCAGGGATGCAATCCTGAAAGCGGTTGCTGGAACACCCCTGAAAGCGGGGGGAAATACCATTTGAAGTAATACAACGGAGAAAGAAGTACAAAGAGCTCGTGCTTTTTCTTCAGACAAACTCAATTGGATATAAATGGCTATTTCCAGAAGGCGTCACTTTTAAGATTAAAGACAAAAAAGAAAAGATTGACTCTGTTCTGAAAGCTCAAGAATTCCTAAGGGTTCCGCTGGGA
Organism: Gekko japonicus; assembly: GCF_001447785.1. NCBI lineage: Eukaryota > Metazoa > Chordata > Lepidosauria > Squamata > Gekkonidae > Gekko > Gekko japonicus. The sequence goes on from NW_015164698.1 coordinate 502,429, forward strand.
AGGCCAGAGGACGGGGAAAAATAAGAGGATAGCAAGTCCAGCGGCAAGCTAGACACTGGTTCTTCCGGAGAGGACTCTCTGTCAGAGCAAAGGGCAGCAGCCTCAAAAAGTCCTTACAAGCTGCGGAAGAGAAGGGGAAAGGAGAAGTAAAGGCTGAAGGACTCTGAAATGTGCCTTTGAGACTTTTGTTATGGGATGATCGGGGGTACTGTTTCTAGACTGTTAAACTTAAGCTTAAAAGGAAAAGTATTATAAAGGTTTGACTCAGTTTATAAAGGGATCAATGATGAGAAGACTTGATGTAACTAAGCTAGTTGGAGGATCTCCTCTCTTGGGCTTTTAGTTAGTAGTGAGTTCTTTACTTTATCTCGTATATGTAGTTTCCCCTCCCTTTTCTTCTGTTGTAGTTTTTGTAGTGATAAAAAATAATTAAAAATCCCCTCCGGGGGCTCAAAAAAAAAAAAAGGCTACCATCTCACACTAGCAAGCATTCAATAAAGCAGTGCCAAAAAGGCAGAATGGTTTTTCCACTGATAGGGACCAGAGAATAGAACTGTCCCTGTGGGACTGTGGGACTGGTTGCGTTCCTGTCCAAGAAAAATAAGAAGAAACTTATTCTCTTATTGCCCATGCAAAAAAAAAAAAAAGCTCTATAATTTCTTGATCTTTAGCGAAAACACTCCTCCGAAGTCTTTAAGACCTCTCCAAACCTTGCTCTCGCATGCTGTCCCTTTAAGAGCTGGGAAGACAGCCCAGCAGAGCAGAAAAAAATGGCCAAGCTGAGTGTAAATAATGTCTTGAGTTTCTCTCTTTTCATATGGGTTTATTTTGTAAACCTGAACTTTACAAAATGTCAGGGAATAAGTAAATGTGAGGCTCGGGAATAACTAAATCTCTATTAGAATTCCTTGTGATGACAACATCCCTCCATATGCTCGCTTGGTATTAGCGCGCTACAGATAATCCTTGCTTAGGCAGAGAGGATCTCGAGCTATGTGGAACAGGAGAGGTATTTAATTAGCACTTTCATAAATAAAATGGTGACAATCCCTCAAGATGCCGTGACAAGGAAAGGGAGAGCGTTGAAGCCAGGATTGATGGACAGGGAGCCAAGAGGCTAGTCCCTAAGATTATTGGCTTTTCATCCGAGCCCTCCAAGGTTAAAGCCTCTTCACACAGGGATTCTGCTTGCGGGAAGGCACTCCCCTCCCTTCTTTCTTGCTCCCCCCTCCCCCAACGACGGCTCTTGATTTTTCAGCCACACGCTTTTGGCAAACCGGTTGCATGAATCACTCCCCGCAAGTGCAACATTTTCCGAAAGTGAAGGTGAATGTGGCGGAGTGAAGATTTGCATCCTGGGGAAATGGATTTTTGTTATTTATGTAAAATAGTTCCTTTCTGAAGAAAAAGTACCGTGAATCCTCTTGGTTTCCCTCAAACTGAAAATCAAGGTGGCTTATTTTAAAAATGTTTATTAAACAACAGAAGAAATGAAGAAAAATACAATCCACATCCCTCTCCCAAACGGTATAAAAGGCCTTTGAAAACTTCAGCCCTAAAGGGCTTGGGAGCTCAAGGGTGGATCCTGCTGGAAAAGAAGTAACTGGGAGATGGGGAAGGTGAGCCAAGCAAAAGGAGAGGATAGGGGAATAGCCTGCCTTTGGAGTCTGGCCCCCTCTCTAAGATTCCCTTCCATTGTTACTTCGCAAACAACGTGTTTACACGGCACTGGTTTTGTGTAGTAGCTCGGCCAGTGTGGTATATTGTGGACTGGGAGGTCAGAGAGCCGGGTTCAAATTTTCATGCTGCCGTGAACCTCACTGGGCCAGTCAGGCTCTCTCCGGCCTCACCTCCCTCACAGGGTTGTTGTGCAGATAACACGGGGGGATAGGGCTGCCAATTCCCCCCGGGGGGGCGGATTTCCCCCCGCTTTGGAGGCCCGATTTCCACCCCCGCGGAAAACCCCACCCCCGTGTGCACGTCACAGGCAAGTGACGTCATGGCGCCGGGCACGCTGGGGGCGGGGCCACAGCCATTTGAGGGGAAAACAGAGTTTTCCCCTCAAATGGCTGTGGCCCCGCCCCCAGCGTGCCCGGTGTCATGACGTCACTTGCCTGTGACGTGCATGCAGTGCGCGTGCGCTCCGGGAGCCACCCCAGAATCCCCCGCCGGCGAGGTAAGTCAATTTGGCAACCCTACCGGGGGAGCCAAGGGTGGAATTGGGATTGCCAACTGGTTGGAGATTTTTTTAAAAATCCTGCCCATTTAATAGAAGCTAAATGGGATGTTATTTCCCAGCTGATGTTGTTTCCCTCCATTGTTATTTATTTATTTATTATTCAAATTTATATTCTGCCCTCCCTGCAAGCAGGCTCAGGGCGGATCACAGCACAATAGCATATCAAAAATTTCAAACACATAAAGTATAAGTATAAACCATTAAGGCAATTTAAAACCACGTAAATTAAACCTGAGGGCACTATTTATGCTCACACAAAGGTTTCCAGCTGGTGCCATTGTAGGGTTGCCAGCCTCCAGGTGGGGCCTGGGGATCTCCCGCTTTTACCGCCCTCCCTGCAAGGCGGGCTCAGGGCGGATCACAGCACAATAGCGTATCAAAAATTTCAAACACATAAAGTATATAAATATAAACCATTAAGACAATTTAAAACCACATAAAATTAAACCTGAGGGCACTATTTATGCTCACACAAAGGTTTCCAGCTGGTGCCATTGGCCTCTCGAACTTCTTGTTAACCTGGGCCATGTGAGATGGCAGCTTCAGCTTCAGCAGGGGCCTCAGCCAAAGGCCTGCTGGAACAGCTCCGTTCTGCAGCCCCTGTGGAATGGTCACAAATCCCGCAGGGCCCTGATCTCAGGCGGGAGCATGTTCCACATCCCTTGGGTCAGGGGTCCCCAGCAGGTCTTGACTCCGTGCCATGAAAAGCTTCCGCTGCCGGTTGCCACACATTCGGCCTCTATGAAAGGGACAGCACATTTCTCTTCAGGCCTGTTGGCAACGATGGTTGCCAGGTCTGAGTTGGAAAATGCCTAGAAACTTTGGGGGTGGATCCAGGAGAGGGCGGGGTTTGGGGAGGGGAGGGGCCTCAGCATGGTACAAGGCCACAGACTCCACCCTCCAAAGCAGCCATTTTCCCCAGGGGAGCTGATCTCTGTCAGACGGAGAGCAGTTGGAAAAGCGGGGGATCTCCAGGCCCCACCTGGAGGCTGGCAACCCTGGCTGGGTCAGTAATACATAGATACATCACAAAATCCCCAAATGAGGATTGCGCCTCTGTCACTCAACAAACTAGGTACCTGAGGCCACCAGCTTCCTGTCTCAGACCCTGATAAGGGGCTAAGAGTATTTTCCTACCTTGCAGGGTTGTTGCACAGATGGCAGCAAGGTGTGTGAAGAGTTCCGATCCTCCAGAAATGTTTTACAAATGGGAAGTAATAATCATAATAAACCCTGCATCCTAGCCACTCTAGTTACCAAACTCCAGGTGGCACCCAGAGATCTCCCACTATTACAATTGATCTGCAGATGACCAAGATCCGCCCGCCTGGTGCAATGGGCTGCTTTGGAGGGGGGACTCTAAGGTCTGATGCCCTGCTGAGGTCCCTCCCCTCCCCCAAACCCACCCTCCCTGGGCTCCACCCTCCCCAGTCTCCTGGCATTTCCCAACCCAGAACTGGCAATGCTAGAGCAGAGGGATGCTTTGCGTTCCTCTGAGGCATTGCCTCTTTGCACGGAGAGGAGAGGGAGCAATCTCTTCCCAGAGCCCCCACCCCACACCCGCTTGATGCTTAGACAAGAAGGGAAGCCTGGTTATTAAAGGGAGGGGGGCAAGGCCTAGCCTTTGTTGCAGAGCTTGGATTCATGTGAAACCCCAGCTAGTTCTGTCTCAGTGCCATCCCCCCACCCCTCCGCCCAGGTTCCCAAGCCTTTGAACAAAGCAAAGCCTAGCTCTCAGCAGAGCTGGAATCATTTGTGGTTTCTTCATTGGACTTCTGGGGTCAGCACAGATCTGAAAGCAAACAAGGCAGTGTGGGGGGCAAATACAATGCCGCTTTTAAAAAAAAGAGAGAGAGAGAGAAAAATCTGTCTGGATTTTTAACCTGATAGCTCAGGGCAGATATTACATTGGAATAATATGTATGAATACTTTTTTAAAAAAGCAGCCACTGAAAGAAACCAGGGTTTCTGAACCAATACAGAATATTTTTTCAAAAAAAATATATTTTGTCCTAGAGGATCAGACCAAAGACCCATCTAGGCAGGCGTCCTGTGGGGTTCACACGCAGGGCATGGCTCAAACACAACCTTCCCTTTTTGGTGCCCCTCAGCAACTGCTGTTCAGAAGGTCAATGCCTCTGCACATTTAGCTATTTTGGATGCATTTTCAAAGGCATGCACTCTACTGAGAGACGCAGCCAGTTTCTCAAAGATCATCTGGAAGGGCCATCGGGAGCGTTGAGCCTGAAATTTAACTTGGTAGGTGTTTTGCCATTGGTTTGCATGGCCTAAATTGTCCCATGGCACTCCCAGATCATTTTCTAGTTAATCTAGGGCTGCCAGGTTCCCCATGCCCACTAGCTGGGGGGGGGGGGTAGGGCTGTCAGATCTAGGCCGGGAAACTCCTGGAGATCTGGGAATGGATCCTGGGGAGTACAGAGACCTCTGTGGGGTGCAATGCCATAAAGAGCCCCCCTCCAAAGCATCCCTCTTCTCCCAAGATCTCTGTAGTCTGGAGATGAGCTGTGATTCTGGGGTATCCCCAGGTCCCACCTGGAGGCTGGCATCCCTAAAACAATCCCAGGAATGTGGTGAGCTTCCAGTGGTGTGGTGGCGGCCACAGGATTCCCTTGTCTGCTGCTGCTGCTGCTCTTAATCTGTATTAACTCCCTCCCAGATAGGGCTGCCGATAGGGCTCCTGGTCCAGCCTTTGGCCAGTTGGAGAAACTCAGCCAGCTCAGGGCAGGGAAAGAAGACCTGAGAGAGCCTGTGCCACACCAGCTGTGCCACACCTGGTGCCCACGGGTTTCCTGTTGCCCACCAATCTCTTTCTCTCTTTTATTTATTTCATTCATTTCTATCCTGCTGTCGGCTGATGGTTTGGGCTGTGTTCTCCCCGCTCCCCCGCCTTCCCTACGTTCTTCCACTGCCCTCCCTCCTCCTCCTCCTGGAATGCACTCCAGGTTTCTCCCCGTTCTTTCTCCTGTGGCCTTGAAGCCGTGCTTGGCCACACCGCTTTTTCCCACTGAGAGCCACGGGATGTTTTCTTTTCAGCGCACTTGCTTGCCCTTGCTTATTGGTCTGCGTCCATCAGGGGACCTGTATGAACTGGGTATAATACTCCGTATTCCCGCCTAAACCCTATGGTGACCTGAGTGCCTTTCTCAATAAACTGCACCTTTATCAAGGAAGGTTGTTGAGCTTGATTGACTTGAGACTCTGACACCTGCCTTTCTCCCAATGGGGACCCAAACCCACTTGAATAATTTTCTGCTCCGTTTTCTCCTCACAATAGCCCTGAGGGGGGGGGGGGAGGTAGGCTGAGAGGGCGTGGCTGGCGCAAGACCACCCACTGAGCTTCCACGGCATGTGTGGGGATTTGAACCTGGGGCTCCCAGATCCAGGTGAGACACTCTCAGCCACTGCCCCACCTCGACCACACGGTGACTCACCCACCAAGTGCCTGTAGGAAGTGAGCGGGGCTTTTGCACAGCAGAGCTTCTAACTGGCCACTGGAGATCTGTTTGGCCATGCAGATTTTTAAGAACATTCCTTCGGCGGCAGGTGCCACCACAGCACAAAGATCTTTACTGCTTGGCTGAAAGGAAGCTATATGTATGCAAGGGGATATTTTAAAACAGCTGGAAAAATTGGGAAGAATTGTTAGATATTCTGAGTTTGCAATGGATCTTTGTTCACTGGAAAAGGAAGGGTACGCAGGAAATCTACAAAACAACAAACAGACTTAAGACAGACAGACCAAGTTGGTAATGGAGATTCTTCCTTTCTTCTTGACCCCTAGAAGGAAATGCATTAACCAATAATTATTAGTAAATAGGCTTCAGTTTCCCAGACTTTCTCCCCATTGGCTTTGTGCCAGGTTCCCTTCCAGATCACTCTAAACAATAGCACACAAGGTAAGCACATTAACCTTATAATGACTGAATTTAGACCTTGCAACACATATTTCCAACAAAAACAATATTTCATTTCAAAAGGCATCATGTTACTTGGTGCTTCCTCCTGAAATGTTGAAGAGTTACTTTTTGGCTTCGCCTCCTGTGGCAGCCGTTTTGTGATTGCAACTTCCACCCTGGGTCAGCACTCCAAAGGTGTTCAAAATGTTTGAGGATCCTGGGGTGAACGGGTCTTGATGGGTCTTATTGGATCTGAGGCAGTTTCCTAGCTCAGTGGCACATCATGTGCTTTGCATGCTAAATGCTCCCTGCTACCTCCAGGTAAAACATCCCCAGGCCAGCTGAGAAAAGATCCCCTGACCCAAATCTCAGAAAGCTGCTGGTGCTGCATAAAGCAACATGTGCATAAACAATGGGGATGGGTCATTTCTTTTTTTCTTCACATGCCGAAATACCCCCGTAAAATTGATATTTGCCAGCCTTCAGGTGGGTCTCGGAGATCTCCCAGAATTAGAGCTGATCTCCAGGCAACAGACATCAATCCCCCCAGAGAAAATGGCTGCTTCGGAGGGTGGTGTCTATCGCATTATGCCCTGTGGAGGCCCCTCCACTGCCCAATCCCTGGCATCCCCAGCCTCTACCTCTCCCCCCCCCCAAATCACCAGGAATTTCCCAGCCTGAAGTTGGCAACTCTGCAGCATCTCCACTGAAGGACAGCACGTCATGACTCTGCATTGTGGAGTTCGAGTCATCAGCTGACAAGGATCGGACTCCTCCCCTTTGATCTGGCTCTTTTGCCACAGGGGCCTTTCAGGAATGCTGCTGGCGCCAATGTCCAAAGCTGCCCTTAGAAACGCTGGTTTGGAAGGCTCTGGGAACCTGGATCCGATTCCAGAGTCGGCAGCTGCCCTTCCTGGCTCAAATGAAATTAAGCCCCAAATCCTGGCTGTTGGAGTGAGTAGAAAATTTATCTCTACCTTCACCCTCTACGGCTTAAAAACCTGCAGCTGCAAAGTAGAGCTGCCAGCTTCAAACCACCGGCATTCGGTGCCAATGGATCCAAATGTGGGGATATAGGAAGAGCCCTGCTGGATCAGGGGCTCCCCTGTCCGCACTCAGGGCTGCCCCACCCCTGTGGACTGAAACCTCCTCACACTGCCCAGCCCCGGCCATCTTATAAAAACAACGCACACAACTTGCTATTTGCCTGAGAGTTTTGTTTCCTTTATTTGCGCTATACATTTTCTCTGTACGGCTCCTCTCCTTTATATGCCCCCTTTCTCCAAAGAGTTCAAGTCAGTCTATATGCCTGCCCCCTTTTATCCTCACAACAGCCCTGTGAGGTACAACATCAGGCTGAGAAAGAGTGGCTGGTTCACAGTTGCTTTTTCTGCCTCCCCCCCCCCTTCTGATGGTTGCTGAATCTGGGTAGAAAAGCAGAGTAGAAATGAAGTTAATAAATGAATTGTGGCTGTATCATAGAGGGCCAGGGGATTTTGCCCCACCCCAATCAGATGCCCACAAAACGCCTGCAAGAAGGACACAGAGGCCAAACCCTCCTCCTCTTGTCGTATGCTGCCTCTGTACATGGAGGTTCTCTTTGGTCATCTGTGAATCTGTTTAATCCTCTTTTAATGCTAGTTAAGCACGCGGCTGTCATTGTGCCCTGTAGCAGTGAGTTCCACAAGCTAATAAGGGGGCCAGAAGCAAACAGCCGGGTTCCTTTTGTACTGTCCCTGATGCCATTTGATTCAGGCAGTCTCAAACTGTTTTGTTACAGAGGAGGACGCAAGGAGGTGAGCCTGACAACCATCACACTAGAATTGGTGGGGTTTAAAAAAAGAATAGTTGAGAATATGGAAGTATATAATTCCAACACCCCCCCCCACACACACACACACACACACTAGTTGCCAATCTGATGGTGTCGTCTTCAGGTGGGCTGGCATTCTAGCATATTCTCTGGCATGAAACTGGTACTGCTGTTCTGTTATATAACAGGGCAAGTAATGGAGCTTATTTTGTACATCCTGGGAGCTGATGGGGAAAGGTGTGTGCTTAATAGGAGAGGGGGCTGGTGGCTGCTTGACTTGACTCCCACCCCCCCTCCAGTCAGTGTCTCTGCAAGGCAGCCCAGATTTCGAAACCAGTTCTACCAGGTGGCAAGTAGCCAAGGTGTGGGAGATCTACCTACCTAGGTGGATTGGGGCCAGTGGCACAGAAGGAAGGGAGATTAACCCTTTCCTTCTGCTGTATTTTCCCAATACAGCAGAGGCAGTTTGGTGTAGTGGTTAAGTGTGTGGACTCTAATCTGGGAGAACCGGGTTTGCTTCCCCACTCCTCCACTCGCAACTGCCAGATGGCCTTGGGCAAGCCGTAGCTCTGATAAGAGCTGTTCTTGAAAAAGAGCTGTTTCTGTCAAGAGCTCTCTCAGCCCCACCTACCCCACAGGGTGTCTGTTGTGGGGAGGGGAAGGGAGAGGAGTTTGTAAACCGCTCTGAGACACCTTTGGGTAGTGAAGGGCGAGGTATAAATCCAATCTCTTCTTCTTCTTCAATACAAATTGGGGGAGGCAAGCTCCTATCAACCCAAGTAATGAAACAAGTCAAGCACCTGGATCAGACCTGTTTTAATGGGGCTGATAGAAATTGCGGGGGGGGGGGACTTAACCCTAACTGCCCTGTCACCAATCCCAATCTGCATCCATTCCCCCCCTCCCCAGTGTTTTTTAACTTTGCGGGTTGGGTGAGAAGGAAGATCTGATCACAGGTCTCTTTCCTCTGTGCTGCATTGTCATTGCACCTGCCGTGCACACAGTTGCCAGAAGAGCGGGGGGGGGCACACCCAGCAACTAGAAGCCTGGTGAAAGGAGCTGAGGGTTGCCAGGTACCTCCTCACCGTGGGGGGGGGGTTGGGTTGCCAGACCCAGGCTGGGAAACTCCTGGAGATTTGGGATGAAACCTGGGGAGGGGAGGGACCTTGGTGGGGTACCATGCCATAGAGTCCACCCTCCAAAGCAGCCGTTTTCTCCAGGAGGACTGCTCTTTGCAGTCTGGAGATTAGATGTAATTCCGGGGGATCCCCAGGCCCCACCTGAAGGCTGGCAACTCAGGCTCAGCTGGATTTTATGCATTCCTGTTGTTGAGAATTTGGTACTGTCTATTTGCTTGCTTCTGCACCCTGGGCCTGGAAGCCGACTTGTGGGAGGGGCCGTGGCTCAATGGTTCCAGCATCTGCTTGGCATGCAGGAAGCCCCAGGTTCAATCCCAACCATCTCCACTCCAGTTAAAAGGCCCGGGCAGGAGGTGATGTGGAAGACCTTTCTCTGCCTGCGGCTCCCGGTCTGAGTAGGCAATGCTTTGATGGACCTGTGGTCTGACTCGGCAGAAGGCGGCATCATGTGTTCACGTGCGCTTCTTCACCCTTTTCAGTCCTAAAGAAGGAAGCAGATGACGGTTTCTTAGCTAGGGCGTGGTGAGTGATTTTTTGAAGGGGAACTGTGGGCAACACTTTTGTTGTTGTTGTTCTGTTGTTGGTGTGGCTGTAGGGATCGGGGGGGGGGAAGGACCTGGCTGGTTGGGGAGCTTGGGGAGGGGGAGTCAGGGGATTGAGTGTGGCGCATTCCAACCTAGTGTGGGGTCTGTCCAAGCCTCCTAGATGTTTTGACTGGGCTACTTGTAACCCGGTTGATGATCGATTGAACTGCCGAGTGTCAACCACCCAGTGGAACTCTCTCCTGCACGAGACGGGTCTGCCAAGGGTTGCTGGGCTCCCACTGGAGGCGGGGGACACACCCCACTCCCAGCAGGCTCTTTCTGCCGCTGCCACTCAACTGGTTCACGGGGTAAAAAACAGCACCAACATCGGAGAGGACCTCTGCAATGTCCTGGCCCGTGTGCCCAGAAGTGACGCCAGTGTGTTGCTGGAGGATGCTCTGGCATGTAGGCAAAACTCTGTGGAAGCGACACCAGCACGTCACTGCCCCCTACCTCCCGCCCCAGTTGCCAGTGGGGACCTGGCCGCCCTAGGTCCACCCTTTGTGAAAATTCTGTGTATGTCCCCCGTCCCCCCCTTTGGGCTGGATTTCAGTGGCAGAATTGGAACAGGCAGAGGGTAACTCAGTGGGACTCACTCTGCAGTTTAAGAGAACCTAAGAGAAGCCAATGTTGGATCAGGTCAAAGGCCCATCCAGTCCAACAGTGTCACACGGTGGCCAAAAATACCAGGTGCCATCAGGAGGTCCACCAGTGGGGCCAGGGCACTAGAAGCCCTCTCACTGTTGCCCCGCCCCCCAGCACCAAGAAGACAGAGCATCCCTTGCCCCAGACCGAGAATCCCTATCTATACTTTCTGGCTAATAGCCACAGATGGACCTGTGCTCCATATGTTTATCTAGTTCCATCTTGAAGCTGTCCATGCTTGTAGCCGCCGCCTCTTCCTGTGACAGTGAATTCCATGTGTTAATCACTCTTTGGGTGAAGAAGGACTTCCTTTTATTTGTTCTAACTCGACCGCTCAGCAATTTCATGGAGTGCCCATGAGTTCTTGTAGTGTGAGAAAGGGAGAAAAGTACATCTTTCTCTACCTGCTCTGTCCCATGCATAATCTTATAAACCTCAATCATGTCACCCCTCACCCGTCCTTTCTCCAAGCTAAAGAGCCCCAAGCATTTTAACCATCCTTCATAGGGAAAGTGTTCCAACCTTTTTATCATTCTAGTTGCCCTTTTCTGCACTTTTTCCAAAGCTATAATATCCTTTTTGAAGTCTGGTGACCAGAACTGTACACAGTATTACAAATGAGGTCGCACCATTGATTTATATAGGGGCAGGGGTCATTTTGTAGAAAAAGAGGTGCAGGTGCTCATTAGCATAACTCATTAGCATAACTTATTTGCATATGCCACACCCCCGGGCATCACCGGAAGTGTGTCAGAAAGCAACACCCACAGCTCAGACTCCACTGGACTGTTTTGGATTGCTAGCTATTGGAGGGGTGGGAATGTGCAGATCTGTCCTAGCAGAGGAGGGAGCGCTTGTACCTGAGACTTTAAAAAAATTGTGAAAGTAAACAATCGATAAAGATGGCGGGGAAGAGGACGGAGAAAGAGAAACCGAAAGTAACTGAGAGCTCAAAACCGAGCTGGCAAAGACTTTTGCAGAATCCATGCGCCCCCTGATGGACGAGATGAATATCTTCAAAGAGCAGATGACAACAATGACCCAGTGTATCACCACTCAGCAAAATCAGATCAGCGAGACCTTGGAAATGATGAATCAAACGAATTAGAAGGTGAAAGAAGTGGACGCCACTACCCAAAAGGTGAAGAAGAAAGTACAAAAACTGGAAAAGAAGCAAGTTTCTACAAGTTTCTACAGAAGAGCAGTTGCTACAATTACAAATGGAAAAGGCTAATATGATCCTTCGCTTTCAGGACATGCCAGAGACTAAGGGAGAGAATCTGAAGGAAATGATGAGTGAAATATTGGCCCCAGTGACAGATATGAAGGTGGAATTTTTGCTAAGCGATATGGATGTGGCCTATAGGTCATATTCAGGATACATAAAGGTCATATTCAGGATACATAAAGAAAAATAATCTGCCTGGGGAAATTGTAGTAAGATTCTCAAAGAGGCATGTGAGGGATGCAATCCTGAAAGCAGTATCTGGAGCACCCCTGAGAGTTGGGGAGAATGCCATCAGAATACTAAAAGACATTCCATTTGAAATAAGACAAAGGAGAAAGAAATACAAAGATCTAATTCTTTTTCTTCAGACAAACTCAATTGGATATAGATGGCTAATTCCAGAAGTCATTACCTTCAAAATCAAGGATAAAAAAGAAAAGATTGACTCTGTTCTGAAAGCACGGGAATTTTTAAGAGTCCAGCTGGAAGGGCCAGTGGAGGGAGAAAAAGAAGGGATGGACAGTTAGTCCAGTGACGAGCTGGACTCGGGATCTTCCAGAGAGGACTCTCTTTCAGAGAAAGGGGCAGCAGCCCCCAAAAGTCCTTATAAACTGTGGAAGAGACTGGGCAAGGAGAAGTGAAGGCTGAAGGACTCTGAATTGTGCCTTTGAAAATTTCAAAATGAGATGCTTTGGGGTATTTCCTAATGACAGTTAAGATTTGGAAAAGAAAAAAAAAGTTAACAAAAAATATGGAAGAGACTGGGCAAGGAGAAGTGAAGGCTGAAGGACTCTGAATTGTGCCTTTGAAAATTTCAAAATGAGATGCTTTGGGGTATTTCCTAATGACAGTTAAGATTTGGAAAAGAAAAAAAAGTTAACAAAAGATATTTGACTCCGTTCATAATGGGATTAACGAGATTAAGATTTGATGTATGTTTAAAATTATTAGAAGATCTCCTCTCTTGGGCTTTTAGTTATTCGTGGGTATCTTTGCTTTGTCCCTAGATGTAGTCCCCTACTTTTTTTTCTGTTGTAGTTTGTAGTGATTATAAAAAATGCAGTTGAAAAAATCCCCTTCGGGGGGCCAAAAAAAAAAAACAAGTTAAAAAGCATCGGACCGAGTACTGATCCCTGCGGTACCCCACTGTTTACCCCCCTCCACTGAGAAAATTGCCCATTTATATGCACTCTCCGTTTCCTATTAATTAACCAGTTTTTGATCCACAAGAGGACTTGTCCTTTTATCCTGTGATTTTTGAGCTTACTTAGGAGCCTTTGATGAGAACTGCATCCACAGTTACCCTCAACCAGAAGAGCCGCATTTACTTCCAGCCGTGGCATCAGGCCTGCACCTCAGGGAGGCCTGCAGCTTTCCTGTTCTCCTCATGCTGGCCGTTTCAGGGTGAAAACCACCTGTCAGACACAGGACCGCCTGGGCAAGAGCCTTTGCCAGTTTACCTGCTCCATGTTTCAGGAGCCATGTTGGAGAACAGTGCTCAGAATAGCCACAGGTGGCATGTCAAAGCCACTGAGAATCACTGAGGTAAGGGATTCATTTTGCCGTACAGTAGGGTACATTTGATTTTGCCAGTTTCACTGGGCTGCTTTGGAAGTGTTTACTTGCCTGCATTTGTCAGGTTTTACAGATCACGCTGAGGCATCAAACATCAGACAAAGTGAAATTTGCTAAACTGGATAGTACCGTAGATTAATTAAGCAAATGAAGGAAGCTAAGTAACTTTAATTGGGTGGGCCGAGAAGACAATTGAACGAACGCTGAAGACAGACAGAAGCGGAAGATCTGCAAGATGGTAAATTAATCAAATGTAGAACTCAATGTTATGAAAAAGGAAACTTCCGGAGGATTGTAGATGTCCTCACGTGGTTCTAGTAGACTGATTTGCTCAAAGGGGAAAGACAATGAATTGGATTAGGTGTAGGCATTTGGATCCAACTCGGGCTGTGTTCCCCAGAGTCACTCCCATGAGCCCAAAGTTCCTGCCCCCAGAGGAGTCTGCCCAGTGCGTCTCTGTTCTGGCCTTTGTCCCCTTCCAATAGGCATCTAAAGTGACTGGCTCATTCAGCCACTCGCAGTTACCTGCTCCCAGAGGAGGCAGTCCAGTGCATCTCTGCATGACGTACCACTTACCTTCTCCCAGTTAGTGTTGGCTGGGAGGGTGGCAGTTCTGCCAATTCTTTGTGTGTGGCCTGATGAGCTCACTCAGACATTCCCAGTGCTAAGTTCTGGTTGGGAAGCTCCCTTGTGGTGTCGCTGCTCAGGTTTCATACTCTTGAAGAAACACAGGGGCTGTGGAGGAGGGGGGAAATCTCAGTGGGCAAATAGAGCCATTTTGGGACAGACTGAGAAAAGAGACCCTTTGGGGGGCAAGACTGTTAAGTTGTGAACTTAACGAAGAGTCGGAGAGTGATTCAGCAAGAATGCGGCTTTTATTCTTCAACTCGAACTCACTTCCAACACGGTACAACATCAGTCAGCCAGAGACAGCTTTGGCATAGAAGTTGCTCTGTATTTAAACATTCCCGGCTAATATAGCCACGCCTACTATACAATAATCAACCAATGCGGTTGAACCATTAAAGGCCAATCACAACCGTTCCCGCTCAGGGAGCTTCTTCATAGTGATTGGATATTGTTTCCTGGGCTAGTGTTCCTATTGGTTACATTAGGATCCTAGCTCAGGATGAAGCTTTACATGTGGTGGCAATGGGATGATTCACAATACATCCAATACATGTCATCAAGTCATTTTGAATACATTACAAATCCAACAGCATGTGCCTCCCGTTCCGAGCTGGGAGTGTTGGGTGGGTGGGGAACCCTGAGTTGTTTGTCTGCAGAAGTGGCCATTTGCGTTAGAGTTGCCAGGTCTCGGTTGGAAAATACCTGGAGACTTTGGGGGTGGATCCGGGAGAGTGCGGGGTTTGGGGAGGGGCCTCAGAGTCCACTCCTCAAAGCGGCCATTTTCTCCAGGGGGAGCTGATCTCTGTCAGCTGGGGATCAGTTGTAAAAGCGGGAGATCCCCAGGCCCCACCCAGAGGCTGGCAGCCCTAATTTGCATGCATACCTGTATATCTGCAGGGGAAACCATATGTGCAAATAGGATTGCCAAGTCGTACCTTATCCTGAAGCGGGGGACTCCCGTGTTGATCCTAGAGCGCGCGTGCGCAAAGCGTGCACGCGCCGCATCCATGTCACCAGGAAGTACCACGCCGGGCACGCTGGGGGCGGGGCCACGACCATCTGAGGAAAAACCATAGAGTTTTCCCTCGGATGACTGTGGTCCCGCCCCCAGCGTGCCCAGCATGGTCGCGTCACTTCCTGGTGATGTGCACGTGGGGTGGAGTTCTCCCTGGGGCCCGATCCGGCGGCGGCGGAGAACGGGCCTCTGGGGCAGGGGTTTCCCTGCCCCCCGGGGGGACTTGGCAAGCCTATGTGCAAATCAGTTCAGTTCTTTGATCAGCATTACTACAATTGTGGTGTAGTGGATAGAGTGGCAGACTAGGACTCTGCGTGACCCAAGTTTGAATCTCCACTTCCGCCACAAAAGCTCTCTGGGTGACTAGGGTCCCGTCGTCACAGACTCCCAGCCTGGCCTACCTCTCAGGGCTGTTGTGAGTAGGTTTGCCAAAAAAATTTTGGCCAGGAGCAGGGGGCTCCCGGCCAACATCCTGGTCGTGCGCGCGCGCATTGCGCCGCGTGCGCGCTGCGTGCGTGTCACCCGGAAGTGACGTCAGACGCTGCGGGCGGGGCCACGCCATTTAAGGGGAAAACTCTCCCCCCCCTCAAATGGCGTCCCCGCCCCCAGTGTGCAACGTCACTTCCGGGTGACGCGCACGCGGGGGTGGGGTTTCCCCCGGGCCCAATTTTCGTCCCGTCGAAAATCGGGCCGTCAAAGTGAGGGATTTCCCGCCCCCCGGCCCGATTTGGGAACCCTAGTTGTGAGAAAGTTCTAAAACTTGCTTTGAGTCCCAGATGCAGAGGAAAGATGGGTTATAAACAAAGAAAAGCACCATCAAACACATCCCAGCTGTTCTTACAGTCCTAAATGGGTGTGGCCCTTGCTGGTGCATGGGTGCACTGCTGGATCGGGCCCACTGGGCAGCTGCTTTCAACAACTGACCGCAAATCTGCCACTGATTTCAAGCAGTCTGCTGTGACGGAGGGTAAGGGAGAAGCCAGACACTTTTTAGTCATTTAACCCACCCAATAATTACATATGCATGCTAGTCTGTTTAAATGTAAATCAGATGTGTTCACCGGCAATGAATTCCCCAGGTTTAATTTGCCACTTCAGCACTGCTCTGCAATGAAGTGGTCCACCATCTTGAGTGGATGAAATCTGAAAACGGGTTCTGCTGAGTATGACTTCCTTGGTAGCACTGCAAACTGGCTGGGGGGGCGGGGGGCGGTATGGAATATGTGCTAACTCCAAGTTATTGGCCAGCTGGCCAGCTTCTTCTCTGGCCCTGCTCTCTGTGCTTTTGACTACAGTCACCAGCACGCAGAAATGTAGTGAGCGTCGCTTCCTCTCATCACTTTTTTTGAATCTCCAGGCTGTGGTGAACTTTGCCTGCCACATTTCCGTCTTTCGGGCAGTTCTTCAGGTACAGAAGCAGGACTGGGATGGGGGTAGGGTTGCCAGCCTCCTTTAAAGCCACCTGCAATTTTCGTTATGAAGAGGTAACAGTGGTTTTGCAGTGGGGCAGCTGCGTCAGACTACTGTAGCAAAACAAAACGGAAGTCCAGTGGCCCCTTAAAGACAAACAACATGTATTCCAGGTGGGTCACCGTGCTGGTCTGAAGCAACAGAACAAAGTTTGAATCCAGTGGGGCACCTTTAAGACCAGCAAAGTTTAATTCTGGGTATAAGCTTTTGTGTGCACGCAGGCTTCTTCAGATACATTGAAACAAGTTTCCTCAAGCCTTACATATATGGGGGGTGTTTAGTTGCCAGGAAGGTCTAGTTAGAGTCAAGATGCATAAGTAACTGGACAATAAGTATAGCTGAGATTGGATTAAAGCAGCTGGTAAGACCAGTGAATGGCAGCAGCGTGAGCTTTTGTAAATCAGAACTCACTTCCTCAGATACAATGGAAATATAGAAAATAATTTCCCTCATTATTGCCCAGAAAATTACAGAAGGGGGGGGAGAGAAAGATGTTGAGCAAAGAAAGCCCCTGGTGTGATTCTCTGTGTACCAGGATTGAACTGCTTGGGTAGTTATAACAGCTGATGACCGAGGTCAGAGGTCCGATGTTGTCAATAACCTCAGATATCTCTATGGGTACACACTCTACTTGCACTGCATCATGAACTTTGTAGTCTTGTAAGAGTACGCAGTCAGCTGTGTTTTATGGCTTGCACCACATTGTAAGAGCTGTAGTCTTGATCAACATTTCAGACTATTGTTTGAAAAGTGGGATGTATAGATCAAGGGTCCCAAAACCGTTCTGAGCCTGTGGGCCTCTTTGAAATTCTGACATACTGTGGTGAGCACAGCCACAAAATGGCTGCCACAGCTTACCTTCAGTCACACAGGGAAGATGCTTGTGTTGTTGTGGCAGCTGCCGCCAAAGCAAGGTTTTAAAAAATCTGCACAGCCAATCAAATCTCCAGTGGCCAATCAGAAGCCATCCTGGGCAACAGCCCCATCTGACCCCACCCACACTTGAGCGGGCACCACGTTGGGTATCCCTGTTATAGACAGTAAATGCATATATTTGCTGCATTGTATCATGGGGCTTTTTAGCCTCAAGACTGTAAATCTATATATCTAATTCTCAAGTCACCCCCTGGTGTGCGGATACTTAAATCCACACATCGGGGCACCTGGGGGGGAGAGAGATTTTTGGGCACATGTGGGGCGGTCCCCAGGTGTGCACAAAAATCTGAAACCCCGGGAAAAATATTGGGGGGGATGTTTAAATCCCCCCGAAACTGACAGAGCGTCCCCTGCGCATGCGCAGGGAACGCTCTGCGAACGCCGCCACTTGGAGCAGCGAGGCGAGCGACGAGCCGGGAGGGGGAGCAAAAGCGGC